>NC_140179.1:68199168-68276668 GCF_963971535.1 Notolepis coatsorum
AACCCCAGATGATTTCAATAACGCACCACTGGATGGAGGTGGTGGTGGTGGTGATGGAGGTGGTGGTGGTGATGGTGGTGGTGGTGGTGCTGGTGGTGGTGATGGAGGTGGTGGTGGTGATGGTGATGGAGGTGGTGGTGGTGATGGTTGTGGTGATGGAGGTGGTGGTCCTGGTAACTCCTGGGACACTTGACTTTACTTAACACTCTAGTTCCAAGGTTGAGATCACTTGCACCTCCACGGTACACGTCTACGTGAGAATGTGAGAGTGAGGGAGAGGAGGGGGAGGAGGGGGAGGAGGGAGAGGAGGGGGAGGAGGGAGAGGAGGGGGATGTGAGAGTGAGGGAGAGGAGGGGGATGTGTGGAAAAAGGCACTTGGGGTTTGTAATCCTCTCCTTGACAAGGTGTTAGGGGGAGATAATGGGGATTTCTCCTCCATGGGAATGCAAGGTTCAGAGTTAGTGTACGACGATGCCCATGGCTGCAAGAGGTATGTCTGCAATCTCGCTTCAAACACACAAGAACGCGGGGGTGTGGATTTTTTTTGGGTGATGTCTACCAAAGTCAAATGGTGAAAGTAACTTAAAACGGCAATCTAAAATCAAATATGCATGTATTGAATACATTTTTTCAAATCTAATCAAATCGTGAGATTCCCCCGAATTGTGCACCCCTACAAGGAAGTGTAATAATTTTGCCTCAATGCCATAGAGAGTATCTAAGAGGGCACGGCACCCAATGCTGTGTTGTGTTATTTTGCATGGGGAATGAGGCAGGATGGCCTAGAGGTAAAGAGGCTGACTAGTAACTGAAAGGTCACTGGTTTGATCCCTGGCAGGAGGGTGTATTCCAGCTGTGAGCTGGTAACTAGAGGGTGGCTGGTATTCCATCTATAATGCCCACAATCGCTTTCTAAATGCCCTTGAGCAAGGCACTGAACCCCCAAACTGCTCCAGCGGCGGACGACCCTGAGCTCTGACCTCTGATGAAATAATGTGCGGGGGACTGTGTGTATATGTATTCAATTGCCTTTTGTAAATTCACAATGAGAGTCACATTATATATATATTACAGTCGTTACAGTCCACAATATATAATATATAAATATATAATGTGACGGCTCAATATATGCTGTATATGAGATAGAAAGAGCTTTGTAACTCTACAGCTGACCAATAATACAATGTAATAATTGTCTATATGATTTTTGCTCTTTGGGATCCATTAATACTAGTCTCATGTCAGAAGTCACTTGGATAAGGAATGCAAAACCTTCCGGTAGTTCTTTTTCACCCCAGGTAAACCAATAATAACTTGGGTGAACATTTTCTTAAATACAGCCTATTATTTTAAAGATTGTATCCATAAATGCTCATATGCCAGCAGTCGTCAGTAGCAAATGTGTTTAATTGACCTATCTCAAGCCTCGCCCTCTTTCTTGATCCTCCAATCACAACCGGTGCATCCCTCGGACAAACAAGGGAAGCAACAGTTGTGATTGGAGGATCGAGCAAAGAGCACAGGTTTCGATAGGTCAAATTGTGCTCCCATGGTTTTCAGTCATTGTGTCCGTCCTGTTTTCTCTGCATTTCTAAATCTAAATGTTCTATCCCTTCAAGCTGCATGTGGTTTGTGCTAGAGTGTGTGTGTGTGTGTGTGTGTGTGTGTGTGTGTGTGTGTGTGTGTGTGTGTGTGTGTGTGTGTGTGTGTGTGTGTGTGTGTGTGTACATGTGTGTTCTATGTGTTAATCTGTTTGTTTGTTTGTCTCTCTTGTATCTCTGTAGTTGGACATTGCCGGATTGGGATGGTAACAAACAAAACCAAAAAAAAAAAAAAAAAAACCCTAGCTACCTTTTCCATCTCCCATATGTTTGCGCTGAAACTCTGAGGCAGAGGTTTAAACAAAGCTCACCCAACCCCCCACATACCCCCCCCCCCTCCCCATCCCCTGCTTTTCATTTTCCCATGATCCCATCTGAGATCGTAGCTTTGCTTTCTGCAACTTAAGGGGTTAAAAACCCACACCGTCTGGGTGCAGCCGCCGCCGCACGCCTGAAGACACCGAAGCCAGGCTGCACGCTCGGCCTGCCCGTTGTCATAGCAACATCATCCCTCATCGCCACGGCCTGTTTTCATTGAGAGCTGTCCGGTCCATGAAACCGATTGATTTCAGAAATCTGCTCGACCGTGAAACTTTTGTTCTGTAACCCCTTGTGTGCTAGCTTGAACGATCAGAGGTCGACAACAACAACAACAACAACAACAACAACAATAACAACAACAAAAACTGTGTTGTCTGACCCTTGTGTGCATGTCATTTTAACCGCACCATAGACACAAACTCAGAGCTGAATATGGACGGCAGATGTGGGGCGTCATTGCATGTCGCAGTCCTTCTTCTTTTATGCCAAACGCGTCACAGCTAACAGACGTGCGTCCATATCACAAGGTTCCCCGTTCGCTGCATAATGAATAGTGGATGTCTGTGGTAGCCGGGCCAAGGGAAATGCCGTTCAATCTGGTGGAAAGAAGACTGCGAGGAGGACCCATTGAGTAAACAGAGACTGACGTGTTAACAGCAGCGGGCCTGGCGCTGTGCCAGGAGAGTAGAGCAAATGGTTGTCTGCATGTGGGTGGCATGTTTGTAGCCACTGCCAGTCACTTTGATCTGGCCCTTCAGTCATAATCCTATGCTTCCTTTACTGTAGTGACTCGGCGTGCAGGAGCAGCGCAGAGAGCCACGGCCACATAACTGTAGACCACGCAATGATCAGTAGGACTTCACCTCCAACACCTCCGTTTTTGGTCTGGTGTTTAAGTTACAGTTACATACTTTATACACTCACAACATTCACATGGCATACAGTCAGACAATTAAAACAACAATAAATACTCCTTATCAAATTCATAATACAATACAACAATACTCCTAATCAATTCATAATACAATACAGCATAATATACTATTTAGCTTTTACATACATTATCTATGTTCATATCAACCAACATAGATAACCCACATGTTGGAGGGGGAGATGTGACTGTGGGAACCGGTAGTGTAGTGATAAGTCGCTGCTGCCGACACAGAGCAGAATATCTGTCTACGAATGGTAGGTTATTATTATTATTATTATTATTATTATTATTATTATTATTATTATTATTATTATTATTATTATTATTATTATTATTATTATTATTATTATTATTATTATTATTATTATTATTATTATTATTATTATTATTATTATTGTTATTATTATTATTGTTATTATTATTTTATTATTATTATTATTATTATTATTATTATTATTATTATTATTATTATTATTATTATTATTATTATTATTATTATTATTATTATTATTATTATTATTATTATTATTATTATTATTATTATTATTATTATTATTATTATTATTATTATTATTATTATTATTATTATTATTATTATTATTATTATTATTATTATTATATTATTATATTATTAGTGAGAGAGAGACTTCCTAGATATGAGTAAAGTCCTGTATATTCCTTCAGACCTCATGCTTGAGAGTAGCTGCTATAAGGGTATCTCTTTCTCTCTCTCTCTCTCTCTCTCTCTCTCTCTCTCTCTCTCTCTCTCTCTCTCTCTCTCTCTCTCTCTCTCTCTCTCTCTCTCTCTCTCTCTCTCTCTCAAAGAAAAAGTGAGGGGCAGGCCCCAGTGTAGACGCATTAATTACATCGTGATGGAAAGAAAGTGGAGTGATGGATTGTGGGAAACTATTGCCACGGAAACGGCCTTGCTCCTGATCGACTTGTCAGAACACATTGCTTAAAGTGTGTGAGGAAAGTAAAGGGTTCATCTTTCTACAGAGTAAAACTCTTGTTGCACATCTCTTTTAATTTTTTTTTTATTATCTTTTCCCCCCTCCTTTTTCCGATTTTCTCCCATCCCAATGTTAGTCGTTATGCCAATTCCCAATCCCCTACCTGGTCGTTGCGTGCTCTGCCCCCTACCGTCGTTCTGGGAGGGCGGAGACTATCACATGCTTCCTATTCCATGTGTAGTCAATCCCCACTTCTTTTCACCTGGCAGCGCGGACTCTCACTGGGGGAGTGTAACGTGTGGAAGGATCACACTACCTCTCTCAGATCCTTCCCTTGCTGTGCAGGTGCCCCGACCGAACTGTAGGAGTCGCTGTTTTACAACGACCAGGACCCACCCTCGCCGGATTTCCCACCCGCTAACACTGCCAATTGTGTCAGTATGGACGGTCGGCCAACCCGGAAGCACCACAGCTGCATTTGTTTGTTGCACATCTCTGATGACTTCAGATACCATTGTATGGAGCATGACATGCATTTGAGTATGAACGAAGCACTTCAAGCATGTGGAAATGAGTGCATGTATTACTTTCCTTCACAGCAGTGCTCCTGTGGATCGGGGTATGAGGAGATTCCACTCCAGTTTCTTGAATTATGTGGCAGAGTCACCCCGTAAAAAGAAATGGTGGGTGGCTCTCACTAAAAACGCAAAATGAGTCATTCTACGAAATGGGTGCCATTTCCATTTAGCAATTTACACTTGCATTAATAGTGTTACGTTTTGGAAACACACCTCACCAAATGGCACCTGTTTCCTAGAATGACTCAAATGTAGCTTAACTGGAGGAGAGTTGTTCCTCATTTTACAAACAGAAATGGGCACTACTGTTAGCTGCAAAGAGTTACCGCTGAGGTAGGGTGGACAAGATATACCTCCTAAAGTGTCTAAACGGAAGTACAGGAAGTACAGGCTACAGGCGACCAAAAAATTATAGAAACGTGTGAACCAGTCTTTATCTCACGGAGGAGATACAACTGGGAATGAGGTTACCGCTGAGGTGAGTAGTGGTGCTGAAATGGGACCGGTAGCGGCTGCTGGTTCTCTCTCCACTAGGGGCGCTATACCAAAACATTTTGCAAACATGTACAGTACCACGCAACCGACTCATGGCAAGACGTGAGCGATTCGACTCACGCTCACGGCAATGAATCGGCTCTTATGAACGAGTCGCTCAGCTGTTACTACAACAACACACAACCAGTCAAATAAAGTATAGTCTAATTCACAACTTGAAACACAATATATAAATAGAAAAGTTAGAAACAAAACTCGCTCCGTCTCCAAACACACGCAGATCTCTCCCTCTCTCCTTCTCTCTCTCACACACAGCGCGACGTGGAATCGATTCGTTACACAATCAGACCTATTATATACCAAGAATAACTTCAGTATGAGTACAGGGCTGTACACATATTTTGCATATTAAACGAGCCAAGGCTAGCTATTAAACTATCGATATGAATCGAAAATCTGGGACCCTGATGTAAACAAGACAAACGTCTTTCTCTGGTCTGCATCCCCTTAACAATTGTGTGTATTGAGCCGTACTGTATTGTACCCATTCTGCAATCTGTTAATAAAGTTTTCATTCATTCATTCATTCAAACATAGACGATATTGAACAAGCCATAATCCACGTATTTTCAATCCAAAAGAAAGAGAGAGAGAGAGAGAGAGAGAGAGAGAGAGAGAGAGAGAGAGAGAGAGAGAGAGAGAGAGAGAGAGAGAGAGAGAGAGAGAGAGACTCACTGTTTAGTTGACACGTCCAGGGCAGGAGGGCTTGCCTTGATAAAGTGTATAATCCACTGTTGATGTATTCCAGACCACTGTCCAGTGTGTCCAGACTGCATCCGCCATATAGCTTGTTAGCCAAGTGTTAGCTTGTTAGCAGTTAGCACCACACAACACAAGTACTTCATTCCTTTGTCCATTTCCGCGTCGAACAGACTGCAAACTACCTGGCGTTCTATCGCCATGCTCTAAGACAAACTCTAACCTTAACCAACTTTGAAAGAGTGCCTAAGCTTAACAGTCTAAAGAACTTGCAGTCACGGCACGCTCTAAGACAAACAGCTGCATCTCACAACAACACAACTATCTCTACCACCAACGGACCAACCTAGGAATAAGCTAGAATTGGAACATTAGAAATTGGATTCGGCCAATCAGAGATCGTCTCTGTGAAATTCTGCTACGGAAAAAAATACTGGCGTCGGCCAATCAGAGAGCGTCTCCGCGAAATGCGGCTACAGAAATTCTTGACGCTACTGGCTAGACCGCTTCAAATCGCGCCCGGATTCCAACATAATAGTCATATTTCAACGCACAACGCGTTACGCACTGATTGGCTGCGACGGATACAGCGATCAAACCGTGACGCGCACTCAGAGCGCTATCGCGTCTAGCCCGGGCCGAGAAATACAAAAAAATAATAAAAAGTGAGTCACTTCCTGTTCAAGAAAACGAGTATTTTTTTTTTTATATAATAACGTTATATTGTGCATTGGAAACACAAACATACTTAAAATGAGTAAATATTATTAATTTTAAACATGTTTATATTATTTATAGGGCTATAAAACAAAAAACTAAAAACGTTTAGTGGCGAGCCGCCACTGAATGGGACCCTAAAAGAAGATGGTTGCAGGAGACCAGTTAGGCATCGGGTCCCTTGTTCCTTGACCTCCATCTTACCAGAGAAACTCCTGAATGCTTAACCTGGAACATATACCGTAGTGTAGATAAACACTTGGAGTTGAAACTGCACTTAGGAATGGCCCGGATAAGAGAGATACAGTATATCTCCGGCCTCGTACATTTATGGATGTCATGGTATAATGCATGCCAAAGGTGTGATCATCACCCCATCTTCTGTGCAGTGCCTGTTGACTGCCAAGAGGGGGCCCCCAGGAGGCGCACAATGAGGCACATTAGCCTTAATAGAAATGCCATTTGTCTGTGGGGTGAAATACTGAATAATAGATGTGTAGCCATTCACTCTAAAAGAAGGAGCACGTCCCAAGGACAATGGATTTATCAAAAGTGCTCTCCGTCTGGCGGCATTTGCACAACTCTGGGGGCTCACATATTAAAAGGTAATTATTAAAACAGACTTAGAAGCTGATTTATATTTCTCACATCTGTGCTCCCAGTTGGCCACGCCCCCATGTGTATGAAAAAGCGACAGCTGTGTGGAGAAGGATGAGATGTTACCGCATGAATTCCTTAACGGACAGTAGGCGAGGTCTATCTTTACGTCACGCCGCTGCAAAAGGAGTTCTTACAGCGTGAATATACGAATATTCTCCTATCTCCACAGCTTTGGTCAAATGTTGCCCGCACTGGCTGTACCTTTGGTTTAGGGATAATGTGATTCTTTATAAACTCGGCGGAAGACTTTGGGGCGACAGTGGCTCAGGAGGTAGAGCAGTCGTCTGGCAATCCGGAGGTTCCCGGTTTGATTCCCGCTCCTCCCGGGCAGCCTGTCGATGTGTCCTTGAGCAAGACACTTAACCCCTAATTGCTCACGATGAGCAGGTTGGCACCTTGCATGGTTGCCTCTACTGTCGGTGTGTGAATGTGTGAGTGAATGTGTGAATGAGTGGGTAAAATGTGAGTAACAAATTGTAAAGCGCTTTTGATAAAAGCGCCATATAAAAAAAGCAGCCATTTACCATTTAATTTATTTAAGAGTCGACGGGGCAGACAATTTAAAATGCCAGCGGTAAGAGATGGTGGTGGAGTCATCGGGTGTCTGGAACTGGCGTTGTCGTCTCGTAGCCCCGGTGACCTGGGGGTGATGCTATCTGAAGCTGTAAATACACCAAAGTCAGTTGATATTTGCTTTAGGCATCTGAAACGCTGTAGAGGTTGCCTTTTTTTCCTTCCTTTTCTCGGTTAACTTCTTTGTCAAATGCTGATTGTGCGCCATGGTTGTTGAGCGCCGACTGAAGTCCTGTCATTCTGCCACGCCCTGAACACATCTCAAGCGGTTCGACGCCTGGAGGTTTAAAGATTGCCCACCATGGGGCGGCTAGGTGGTGTAGTGGGCAAGGCACTCGCCACCAATGTGGAGACGCTGGGTTCGCGTGTTCGAATCCAGCTCTCCACATTGTTTTCAGTTTGGCTGGTCGTCCGTACTAATACAATTGGCAGTATTAGAGGGTGGGAAACTGATGGGTGGGGATCGGGCGTTGTGGACAGCGACTCCTACAGGTCGGTTGGTGCGCCTGCGCAGTAGAATCAGGAAGTGTCGGGGGCAGCGTGAGCCTCCCACGCATTACTCCTCGCCACAGAGATCGAGCTGCGCAGGTGAAAAGATGCGACTGCTGTTACCTCAAGTACCGGAGGGGACTTGTGCTATGTATGACTTAGTCCACATTGCAGCCGGCTTGTGGGAGGCAAGAAACAGCGTTCGTGACAGGGGAGGGTTGAATTGGATGATACGAAATTGGGATGGGAGAAAATATAGAAAATGGGAGAAAAAAAAAAGATTGCCCACCATTTAACGCTGCCATCTCTGAGTGAGCGATGGCCCAATAAGTAGGGATGTGACACTGATGTGATATTCTGGAAGAGTGTGAGAGAGAGACACACAGACAGACAGACAGACAGACAGACAGACAGACAGACAGACAGACAGACAGACAGACAGACAGACAGACAGACAGACAGACAGACAGACAGACAGACAGACAGACAGACAGACAGACAGACAGACAGACAGACAGATATTTAAATAGTTGCAGTCCAAGTTGCATGAAAACCTTCCATAATTACGGTATGGTACCCTGACAATGACCATGAAAGAGGCTATATGTATATCTTATTATGTCTTATATATACCACAACTATTCACTTATGATCTGGGGTCTTTGTATTCATTATTTACAACCGCCGTGAAGCATAAAGTGCACTACACGATCCGCGTCTTTCATTCAGTTATTTCCATAACAAGTGAAGCTTGATGTCAAGTTCAAGTTTCTTTAATAGTTGTCATAGTAAAATACAGAATACTTTTCCATGAAATGCTTTTTTACGTATGAGCTCCTGAGAGTGTGCTAGATAAAATAGATAAAAAGTATAAAATAGAAAAAGTCAAGAGTACGTAAACAAATAGTGTTCAGTCAATCAATATACATAATTATACAATATGTCGTTTCATGATCCCTTAATTCACAAGATAATGATTACATCCTTCATACCCGTCGAGCGCCTCTAACTGATGCTGATGATGACGAATGGTAATGCTGGCTGTACTAGCCCGCTATCGACTGTGCTGGTAAGGGAACCCTCCCCAGAGGCTTTGTCTCTTGGAAAAAGCTAAAGCTAATCGTACTAAAGGGTCAGCGAGCTGCTCCTGCCTTCTGGCAAACTGAATGACAATCAAGGACAGAGAACATAGAGTTGTGTGCATGCAGTCAGATGATTTGCACATGTATGTAGTAGAAGTAGTAGAAGTCTTTATTTGTCATCAGATTAACACACACACACACACACACACATGCGATGGGCGACCCACAGGAACACACACACATGCACTGAGTCGCTGACGAAATGTTCTCTGCACCTCCCAACCCATCATCCTTCCCCCCCAAGGGCAGCCGGGAGCAGACAAGGGCTGCAGCGTGCGCCGCGCCCCCGGGGACCAATCCAAGTTCTCCTGTCCGTCTTCGCAAGGGACGCGACAGCGTTGGCGATCTGTTGTGCATGTTTTTCCATTGGGTTTATCTTATCGGGAGGGGAAACCCTTACGAGCACACGGGGAGAACATGCAAACTCCACACAGAAAGGCCCGGGAGATACCCCGCCTGGGTACCTGGCAAGTGGCAACACGGCAACCTGGTCCCCAAGAAGGAATCGAACCCAGGACCTTCTAGCTGTGAGGCGACAGTGTTAACCCTTTCACTGCCACACTACCAAACGGTTAACCCTTTCACTGCGACACGACAGCAGGTTAACCCTTTCACTGGCACACACTACCACACTAGCTGTGAGGCGACAGTGTTAACCCTTTCACTGCCACACTACCAAACGGATAACCCTTTCACTGCCACGCGACAGCAGGTTAACCCTTTCTCTACCACACTACAGAGGGTTAACCCTTTACTATCACACTACAGACGGTTACCGTCTGTAGTGTGATAGTAAAGGGTTAACCGTCTGTAGTGTGGTAGGGAAAGGGTTAACCACTACACCACCGTGCCGCCATAGGTGCATATAACAGTAATTATGTCAAAGTGTTAACAATGTTGAGGCTGCACACTCACAAGTAAAATATAATAATAATAATAATAATAATAATAATAATAATAATAATAATAATAATAATAATAATAATAATAATAATAATAATAATAATAATAATAATAATAATAATAATAATAATATCTATTGTATATCATTATATCATAGTTGTTGTGAGGACTATTCCCCCATAGATAAAAAAAAAAAAAAAAAAAAAACAGCAGTGTCAATTCCCTTTGCTACTAACATTTTGACAAACGGTAGCCCTAAGCCTTTTGCAGACTACTGTAGTATTCAAGGGATTAAGTGTCCGCTTGTTTGGTTTGAAGCTGAGGACACTGTTGTGGACAGTGGACACTTACTGTAATGCTCCACTCATCATTCTTCCACTCAGAAGGTATATCAAAGCAGGGTAGCCGGACCGCGTGTAGCTTTATGCCAAGCAAGCAGTGCAAAAATTTACCGTAGTGGCATGCAGTAATGCGCCTTTCATTTTCCGCCGCCCAGCGCCCAGGTCGCGCGGAAATAGGCTGTCTATTGCCATTCTCTTTGACAAACTCTAACCTTAACCAGCTCCTTAACAACGCCTAAACTTAACCGTTCTAACCTTAACCAACTCCGAAACAATGCCTAACCTTAACCTTAACCTTAACCATGCCTAACCTTAACCATAGAAATTATATTGCCATTCTCTTTGACAAACTCTAACCTTAACCAGCTCCTTAACAGCGCCTAAACTTAACCGTTCTAACCTTAACCAACTCCGAAACAATGCCTAACCTTAACCTTAACCTTAACCATGCCTAACCTTAACCGGCGAAATAATACACGTTAAAAAAAAATCACGTTAAAAAATATTTTCGATGGGATTCGAACTCGCCAGCAAACAAGCCATAGGATCCACAGCCATGTGTCCTTGCCAATTGAGCTATTGCTAGATACTGAATAAGGGGCGGTGACTTATATATATTGAGCTCCGCTCGTGTCAACCAAGGCGGGATCTCATGCGCATGCGCGGGCACCTCGCGCGAGCACGCCGGCGCACGCACGCACCTGAGCGAGCACGCCGCCGCCGGTGCACGCACGGTAGCATTTGTCTGAAAAGAAGGGCGCTTTACCGCACTAGCGTGCGGTGACGAATGCGGAAGCATTTTTGCACTGCTTGCTTGGCATTAACGTACAGGCAGCCGGACCAGCACTCACAGGTTCAATGTTTTTTAATGGCAGCCTGAATAAAAAGCAGACATGTTTCAGACAATGTCCTTCTTCAGTGGTATGGCTACTTGACGTTACTTGACGATTCACTCAACGTTTGCAGTGGTCGTTGCATAGTGTTTAATTGTACTGAATTTTTCTCCACTTGCTCACGGACCTTGCCATATAGTTTGGGCATTTCAATTTGGCTAAGGAGGATGAGAGGAGACTTGCTTTAGCGCAGCAACGGGCTAACGTGCCGATTGATGACCTCTGAGCAGGTCCTAAATTATTATTATTATTACGTTAGCCATTTTAAGATAAATTAATATACCGCAATATATACCGTTACCGTCTATGCTTCAAATTATACCGTGATATAAATTTGAGACCATACCGTCCAGCCCTACTGTACCATATATTTAGGTTACACTTCTTAGCACAATAGATTGATAATTTGCATTACTGTGCTCCATGTTGGACTGGACTTATATTTCAATGGTAAATGGATGGCATTTACATAGCGCATTTTGATTAGTCTTCCGACTCCACAAAGGGCTTTACAATGCCTCACATTCACCCATTCACTCTCACATACACACATGGCGAATACCTTAATCACTGCACTTCAGTCCTGTGATATACTGCAGTTGACCACTGTGGTTTATTGTACCTGAGCACAGTAATGTTAGAAAGCTGCTTTCCATTATTGTTAATAAAAATCCTTGGGGAGCTCCAGTAGCTCACCACGTACCGCGAGTGCTATTTCAGCGCCGTGGACAACCGCGCTCGCGCGGATCTGGGGCTGAGCGCGTTCGAATCCCGGACGGCAGCCGTGCCTTTCCCAGAGTGTCTTTCCCCCCCATCTGAACCCTTTCAGCCTGCTTCTGTCGGTCGAACTTGACCAAGTATGAATGCGAAGAAAAAGCGATAAACGTTAAAAGAACCAGGTGACTGGTCAAAGTTTAAAAGTCCTTGATTCAATTACCTGATGAAATGAAAGGCCCTTTCAGACTTTCAAGCAGTCAAGTCAACAATTTTTTCCATGTTCAATAAAAACATAATTTGACAGAACATCATTAAACAACATATTTCATTAAAAGCCTTAACATAGTATCATGACAAACAATACCATGATACTGGCCATCAACATATTAATACAGTATAATAGGCGGAAGCTACCATATACACCCCCCCCCCACCCCCCCCATGGCAGTGTTTATAGAGTGGGGGTCGAGACACATTCATGGGTTGAAAAATAAACTATGTAGGTTAGTAGTTTAGTGGTAAAAATCTGGCTATATTTGGTCCTGTTAGCCTGCACAGTAATCTGCCAAGTCAGTTTTAGGTCATACAAATGTGGGTCCCCTGATTTATTTTTTTAAACCACAATAGCACAGTATAGCCTAGCCCCAAGCCATAGCCTAGCCCCAAGCTACCACAACATTGTCTAGCCTATAGGGTTGGCACCTTTCACTGATAGAAATAAGGGACACCTTTCATCGAGCGTGCGCTAAGCGCGCACAAGAACATTTCTTGGCCGGTTTTTGGGCGACAATGGGCGGATTTTGTAATTTTTTTTATTTATTTTTTAACTTTATTTCAGTTTTAGGGTTAGGGTTAGGGTTATGTTATTTAATTATTTAGCGGAGCCAGCCCCCCAAACTCCTGAAATGCATAGAAAACAAACAGTCAGCACTGTTGTAGCTGAGGTTGTGTTTAACCGTGTGGTATACCTGTGTCACCTCAGCTGCAGTAACCTAGAGGGGATGTGGGATGTTAAAATTGAAATTAAATGAAATTGAACAGTATGACTTTTATATTGTTGTCTGAACACTATTTATTTATTTATGTTTAAGTATTTATTTAAGTATTTTTGCATTTATGTATTCTATTTATGTATTTATTAACTGTTAATCCATTATGAATAATTCCGTTTTCCAGATGAGCATAACAACATAAGAGTTTAAATGGGCACACTATTTAATTATATTGATTAATATAAATACATGTTTATTTATTAGACTTAAAAAACTCAACATTAATGAACAATCAACCATATTAGTCAACTGAAATAGCCAACCAACCTTTTTTGAACCAAGATCTACTTTTTTATTTACCACCTAGCCCGAGAGCTACCAGCCAAAATTGTATATTGTAAGCCGTCATTTGAGGCTTTATAAAAGCAGCATAATGAACACAAATCTGTCAGTGCCGAGTCTGACCTCATCTTAAATAACAAACAGCATTGTTTGTTGTAGTTAACAAGGAGAGGAAGAGTTGATTTAGCAAAAAAAAAAAAAAAAAAAAATTTTTTTTTTTATAATCGAATTTTATTAATCAAGATCTACTTGAAATCAGCTCGCGATCTACCTGTCGATCGCGATCGACTGGTTGGGCCCCACTGGCCTAGACTATGCCCACATCAGCAGCCAATATGTAGGCTCCTGGCTGCCAGGGCAGGTAAATAGAAATACTGACATCTAGTTAAAAACACAATCAGATAAATAAGATGTAATATCCCATACCGAATCAATCTCAGGAGATGTTTCAGTCATGTGAAGAACTGTGAAACCTGTGCTTGGGTCCTTTGAATTCTTATATTTTGGGAATATTTTTGTTCTCCTGAGGCATGCTGTTTGACGTCAGTCAGTCCACCATGCGCCACAGAAAACACAGGGATCATCCCTATGTTCCCCGGGTCCTATGTTCCCCGGGTCCTATGTTCCCCGCTTGATTGATTAATAGATTGAACATTTTATACATCTTTTATTATTTTATTAATTATTAATGTCTGCCTTGTTTCAAACTGGTTAAGCTTAGGCCCTCTTTCAAACTGGTTAAGGTTAGAGTTTGGAATCAGGGCTGGTGGTCTAAAATGTTCAATCAATCAATCAATCAAAGCGGGGAACATAGAACCCGGGGAACATAGGACCCGGGGAACATAGACATGCTCCCAAAACACACACCTACATACTTTGCAGTTTGCTTTATAAACATCTCCACTGACGCTATCAAGCCAGGGGTTTGCCAGTTCCCACTCACGTCTGTACTTCTGGAGGCGTTTTGTCTTTTTAGGATGCGCCGGTGGAGTAGTGTCTGCTGTATTCAAACAGCCCGGTGATGCACTGACTGAGCTGAGCAGAAGTAACTTGAGGATTGGCACAACCGCACAGAACGTATTTTAGCAACGTGAAAGCGCGAATTCTCATTGGTCGTGAGCTGCTGAGCACACACCCATCATACCAGAGTTGCCATGTCTGTTTATTTTCTGCAACTTTGGACACAATTTTGCTTGTTTTTGTAGGTCGGCTGGCTAATTTCTCTCACAATACTGGCAACCTTAAAATACGGGACAAGGTGCGTCCCGTATCAGTTCAATACGGAACGCGTCTTTTAGTTTCCAATTATGGGACGATTCCGTATTTTACGCGACGGGTGGCAACCCTAGTCTAGCCCCCAAACCAACACATAGCCTAGCCCCAAGCCAACACCACATAGTCTAAACCCCAAACCAACACAACATAGCCTAACCCCCAAACCAACACAGCATAGCCTAGCCCCAAGCTAACACAACATAGCCTAGCCCCCCCAAGCCAACACAACATAGCCTAGCCCCAAGCTAACACAACATAGCCTAGCCCCAAGCCAACATTACATAGTATAGCCCCAAGCTAACACAACATAGCCTAGCCCCAAGCCAACATTACATAGTCTAGCCCCAAGCTAACACAACATAGCCTAGCCCCAAGCCAACATTACATAGGCTAGCCCCCAAGCCAACATTACATAGTCTAGCCCCAAGCTAACACAACATAGCCTAGCCCCAAGCCAACATTACATTCTAGCCCCCAAGCCAACATTACATAGTCTAGCCCCCAAGCTAACACAACATAGTCTACCCCCAAGCCGGGAACATGTCTATGTTCCCTGGGTTCTATGTTCCCCGGGTTCTATGTTCCGCGCTTGCGATAAAAAGGGTCCTATGTTCCCCGGGTTCTATGTTCCCCGCTCCTGCTACCCGCTCCCGAAAATGCGACTGAGTTGTGTGAGGGCCGACCATGTCAGCTTGCTTCATTCTCTGTCATTACGGTAGTGTACTCAAACGGACACGTCACGACAAAAAAAAGGTCCTATGTTCCCCGCTACTAGGGGTGGGGGAAAAAATCGATACGTAGTAGTATCGCGATACTTTGCGTGGCGATACTGTATCGATACAGGGACGCCAAGTATCGATATTTAATTATTCATTAAAATCTTTTTATTAATTTTTTATAGGAAGTTGCATTGTTCACTTCAATACCTGTAATAGTACAGTAGTCCACACACACGCACACATGTGCATTCAGTTAAGTTGGAATATGACTGTAATACAAACAGTTCAGTTTGTCAGGTACATGCACCACAGATTACAGTGTTTACATCTGTCTGCTTGAGAAAATACCATGTTCTGCAATAAAAATTATTGAAGTGAGATGAACAGACTGAACTTTATTTTATTAGATAAAACATGTTGACAAAGTTTTACTTTGCAGTTGAAAAAGGGTAATAAATCGCAATATATCGCAATATTAATATCGCAATATCAGCATATCGCAATATAGTTTGTATCGCAATACTATCGTATCGTGACTCAAGTATCGTGATAGTATCGTATCGTGAGGCCTCTGGTGATTCCCACCCCTACCCGCTACTCCCGAAAAAGCGACAGAGTTGTGTGAGGGTGTAGATAGATGGTGCAACAGATTTGCACGTACTGTAGGCCTATCAAAGATAATATGTTCAATACACCATAGTATTATAAATGGGTCTTAACAAGATAGCCAACATCACGTAGGCCTATCAAAGATAATATTGTAGCGTTCTGTCATACCGTCATTGAAGAATGAGGAGAGTTTTATGTTTCTTTTGTGTCTTTTAATTCCAGACTCAACCGTTACATACAGGTCCAAAACACTTCGCTTGTTATGTCCACACAGCTGTTCTCTCGGATCGCGCACAGGTTGGTGTCCTCAAACAGGCCGACCAGATAAGCGATAATCAATCCAAAATAATCTTTTATTGCTTACACATACACACACACACACATACACACACACGGCTCTCGACTCTCTGTCGGCTCTCGGCTCTCGGCTCTCGGCTCTCACTCTCGCTCTCTCTCTCGGCTCTCGCTCTCTCTCGGCTCTCTCTCTCTCTCGGCTCTCGCTCTTTCGGCTCTCGCTCTCTCTCGGCTCTCGCTCTCTCTCGGCTCTCGCTCTCTCTCGTCTCTCGCTCTCTCTCGGCTCTCGCTCTTTCGGCTCTCGCTCTCTCTCGGCTCTCGCTCTCTCTGCTCTCACTCTCGCTCTCTCTCGGCTCTCGCTCTCTCGGCTCTCACTCTCGCTCTCTCTCTCGGCTCTCGCTCTCTCTCGGCTCTCGGCTCTCGCTCTCTCTCTGCTCTCGCTCTCTCTCGGCTCTCGCTCTTTCGGCTCTCGCTCTCTCTCGGCTCTCGCTCTCTCGGCTCTCACTCTCGCTCTCTCTCTCGGCTCTCGCTCTTTCGGCTCTCGCTCTCTCTCGGCTCTCGCTCTCTCGGCTCTCACTCTCGCTCTCTCTCTCGGCTCTCGCTCTCTCTCGGCTCTCGCTCTCTCTCGGCTCTCGCTCTTTCGGCTCTCGCTCTCTCTCGGCTCTCGCTCTCTCGGCTCTCACTCTCGCTCTCTCTCGGCTCTCGCTCTCTCGGCTCTCACTCTCGCTCTCTCTCTCGGCTCTCGCTCTCTCTCGGCTCTCGGCTCTCGCTCTCTCTCTGCTCTCGCTCTCTCTCGGCTCTCGCTCTCTCTCTGCTCTCGCTCTCTCTCGGCTCTCGCTCTTTCGGCTCTCGCTCTCTCTCGGCTCTCGCTCTCTCGGCTCTCGCTCTCTCTCTGCTCTCGCTCTCTCTCTGCTCTCGCTCTCTCTCGGCTCTCGCTCTTTCGGCTCTCGCTCTCTCTCGGCTCTCGCTCTCTCGGCTCTCGGCTCTCTCGGCTAGAAATGAATTAATATGAAACTGTGGTACACCGTACAATCAATAACACTTTAAAATACTCGAGTGACTGACGGACATTTCCCTATAGCGCGATCTCTCCGAACCTGTATATAAGTACATTAATATGAAACTGTTGTTTCCCCCCGAGATATATAGGAGGGGC
Source organism: Notolepis coatsorum (assembly GCF_963971535.1). Taxonomy (NCBI): domain Eukaryota; kingdom Metazoa; phylum Chordata; class Actinopteri; order Aulopiformes; family Paralepididae; genus Notolepis; species Notolepis coatsorum. The sequence continues at coordinate 68,216,632 of NC_140179.1, forward strand.
ACCGGAAGTTATGTTGTTGTCATGGTTACACGCAAGATAACAGCTGTGTGGACATAACAAGCGAAGTGTTTTGGACCTGTATGTAACGGTTGAGTCTGGAATTAAACGACACGAAAGAAACATAAAACTCTCCTCATTCTTCAATGACGGTATGACAGAACGCTACAATATTATCTTTGATAGGCCTACGTGCGAATCTGTTGCACCGCCGGTAGCCGGTGCGCTCTTACGGGCAGCCTTGATGGCGAGCTGCGGGGAATATAGAACCTTTATTTCAGCGGGGAACATAGGACCCTTTTTTTGTTCGGGAGCGGGCGGGACCGGGGGAACATAGAACCTTTATTTCGGGAGCTGGGAACTTAGAACCTTTTTTTTTTAAAGAAAAAACGGGGAACATAGAACCCGGGGAACATAGGGATGACCCCCCCCCCCAAGCCAACACAACAGGCCCCATCAGACTAGTATCCCTATGTGTCAGGTTCTCGTAGTCTGCAGTTCAGTGACCAGACCAGGTAGAACCTATCCTATTAGTAATCCTTTACTGAGCGCAGACTCCTAGCGGCCAGAAGTCTGAAATAATTCACGCTTGGGTGCTTATTTTGCTCTTCAGTATGTACCACAGGGGGTTTTGCTGAAAGGGCAGGTTAAAGAGCCTCTCTGCCGGGCTAGACATCTCTATTGCTGGCTGCTGGGCCGGCTCTGTGCCCCTTCAGGTCTGTTTCAGGCTGGTGTGTGAACATTACACAGGGTGGGGCACCTTAGAAAGAGAGAGGTTACACACAACGTGTGCTTGGTATAGCTGGGCTTATTGTTGTTATCGAGGTGAACCTTCTTTTTATTAAAAAAAGCTAAATACACATTGCCTTCTTCCCCAGAGTCATGATCAGAATGATATCATTTTCATCTCTGTGTGTCAGTTTTGGAGTTGTTGGAAGTTTCGTTTGACGGAGCTATAGGCAGGGAGACTGTCTTGATATTCAGCGTTGTCAGAATCTGATTTATTATTCAGGTACTGTAACTGAGGGGTACAATTCCCTGACTGTATTACTAGATATGATATTTACTACCACTACCTTTGTACTTAATATTCGGCCACCCAGTACTCGGCATAAATATATTATGATGAACACTGTCACGTAGATGAAACGGATCCAACACAAATGTACGAATTAGAAATAGGTCTTTATTTCTACACAGCGATGGTGTGTAGAGCAAGCACTTAATCAAATCAATCACATTTATGAATAGGAATTAGTATGCACTTTTATGGCAAGAGTATTCGTCGGTATATCAATAGAGAATGTCCAATCTCTGAAGGCGCAGGTGGTACATATACGACCTGGAATAGTTTAAGGAATAACAGCAATGATACTTGAATGATTATAGACTGGATACACTAGGGGGGGTTAATCCGGTCGCTTGTAAGCCGACAGGAGTAGGAAGGGGGGGGGGGGGTAGAATCCGGCTGCCTCATCCGGCCAAGGGTATCCCAGGTGAACCCACTGTAGTGCCGTTCAATGCGCCGGCGATCCTTGGACCACAGATGAAAGCAGGTGGACTCTTTGTGGGCCGGCGTCTTCCGGTCCACGGAGGAGAGACGTGAAGCGACCTCGTCTTGCAGAGCGTCTCCTCACCTTGCGTCCTCTCCAGGGGGGGGGGTTCCAACACACGGCAGTGTCGGGGGTCTTTATCCATGGAATAATCAACGTATACAAAGCATAATCCGTGCCTGGGAAGGCGGGCTGTCGTCGGTAGAATAATCCGGTATACAGGTCCACTCGCTCGTCGGCTCTGGGGCTCCTCGGGTGCAGCTTCACGTGGGGTCAACCACCCTGGATAAGCAGCCAGTTCTCTGCCCGAAACGATGGGGTACTAACTACGGTAGTATTCTCACCGTACGAAGCACTATATATTAACAGACTATTATTAGCTTAATAGACTACGTCCAACTCGACGATATAGTGCCAAATATGACTATTCAAATATTAATATACACGATGTCTCAATACCGATGGTAGGCGAACTTGGCCTTACTCCCACACGTGGCGTCGCGGGGAGGCTTTACGTCTGTGATTCTATTGGAGGGTAAGAAACTGGACTGAAAAGAAAGTCCTACTTTAGTAGCGCAGTATATATACGCACAAATAGAACAAATAGTCCCATTAGTGGTGCGGTAGCCAGATTCCTACGCGGAACTAGGACTTGTTCGTACATGTTGAGCGGTACGTTTGAACTGGGTCTGAGGGGTATGGCAGCCTGGCACCAAGGTCTCGACCAATAGTAGAATGGAGACTATTATGGGATGTTCAGTAGGCTAGAATGGATATTCAATGCATATTGTACAAGGAATATACAAGGGATATCAGGGAATATTAGAGAATATACAAATACAATTAAATATATATATATAAATAAATATATATATTTGGTTTAATCTGGCCCTTCACAACAGCCACCCCCTGATTGGTCCCAGACCTAATCAGTTAAACAGAGACAGATTAATCGCGTTGTCTATTTACACATAAGGGTTTGCTGTAGGGGTCAGTCAACTTCACAAAGTCATAGGGTTATAGGGTCATGGTCATCATCGATTGTGTCTGGGAGTCGGGGCAGTTCTATGAGCCTCGCCACGGGACGGGTGTAAGTGCGACCCTGGACGAGCACTTCAGCTGCTCGGACCTTGCCGTCGGCACCGGTGATCACTTTGCTTACGCGGCCGGCCGGCCACATAGCTCTGGGCAGTGATTGATCAATAATCATGACGACTGTTCCTTCTGTCAAATTGTCTCTCTCCTTTACCCACTTCTGGCGGGTCTGTAGAGACGGTAGGTAGTGCAGTAGGAAACTGCTCCAAAACTTGTCGGCTAATACTTGGCTGTACCTCCACATTCGTCGGCCGTTCGCTTCTTCAGGCCGGTACATTGTCTGGGGTAATGCAGGATCTAGCCGCCCCATCAGGAGTGTGTTGGGGTCTGCGGAGATAACAGTGCTCAATCCACAGAACACAGGCTTCTTATTCTCAGCCTCCTCCTGACTGGCTTCCCTCGGGATAGGCGTGGGCCACTCTCCTTCCGGGAGCTTTAGGAATGCGGGGCCGTCACTGTAAGCATTGTGACGGGTGAGGTCATCCAGGGGCATCCCCCGGGTGATGACGTCAGCTGGGTTCTGTTTTGTATCAACGTAGCGCCACTCTGTTTCTCCGGTTAACTCTTCGGTTAAGTCTTGAATCTCGGTGACTCTGACTCCCACGAAGACTTTGTACTTGCATGAGTCCGATTTGATCCAGGCGAGTACTGTCGTGGAATCTGACCACAGGATTGTTCTAGACACCGGTATGGTGAGCTCACGTTGGATGAGCGTGGCTAGGTGCGCTCCGGCTAGGGCTGCGCAGAGCTCTAGACGTGGGATAGATTGTTGCTTGCGTGGGGCTATTCTCGAGCGGGCGAGGACAAATGCTGTGTAGATCTCTCCCCCCTTTTCTTGGGCCCGCAAGTAGGCTACTGATCCGTATGCGACCTCTGAGGCGTCACTGAAGACGTGTAAGTCCATTTTACATGTCTCTGGCCTCACCGTGGGTGGGAAGTAGCTTCGGCGCATATTAACGCCTGGGAGTGAGTGGAGCTCCATCTCCCACTCTCTCCAGGTGGATGCAAGGTGTGCGGGAATGGGGTCGTCCCAGCCCTGGTCCTTGTCCCACAATGCTCGTACAATCATTTTTGCCCTGGTGGTGTACGGTAGAATACATCCTAGCGGGTCATATTGTCGGGCGAGTGTTGTGTACACACTCCGTCTGGTGGTCGGCGCCGCCGCCGGCCTTCCCTGCTCCGTAGTCAGGGGCTTGTGTCTGTAGTGAAGCGAATCTGTTTTGAATCGCCACACCAATCCCAGGGTCATCTCCTGGGCTTCTCCCGGGATTGTAGCCATCCAGGTCTCGCTGCTGGCTGCCTTGTCCTCGGAGGAGAGGCTGCGCAGTACTTGCGGATCGCTGCTGGCCCACTGCCTGAGATCAAAGCCGCTTTTGATCAATGAGGCGCGGAGTTTAATCAGGAGAGCCTCGGCTTCTTCCTGGGTTGAAAGGCTTTGTAGACAGTTGTCTACGTAGAAGCTGTTCTTTACGCTGTGTCGGACCTCTTCGTCCGCTGCTGGGTCCTCTGCTACATGTTTCTGTAGTGCAAATGTAGCACAGCAGGGGCTGCACGTCGTTCCGAAGGGGAGGACTTCCCATTGGTAGATGGCTGGGTGCTCATCTCCTGGCTTCTCTCTCCATAGGAACCGTAACAGGGGCTTGTCCTCCTCTACTAATCTCACCTGCAGGAACATTCCTTTAATGTCCCCGCTGATGGCCACCCTTTCCTGGCGGAAGCGGAGTAGAACGCCGAGTAGGGAGGGGCCGAGTGTGGGACCGGGCAGTAACTCTTTATTCAGATTTTGGGATCCGATCTGGTAGCTGCAGTTAAATACTATGCGGTCTTTACCGTTGTGATGGACCTTGTGGTGAGGCACGTACCACGATTCAGTGGTCTGGTCAGCCTCTTTAATGTCCATCTTTGTGACGTGTCCCGCTGTGATGAGCTTCTCAATCTCAGCGCGGTATACACTCTCTTGGGCGGGGTTCTTGGCTAAGCGCCGCTCCGTGTTCAGCAGGTACCGTTCTGTGGCGTCTGTCTTGGCGTGGAAAGTAGGCATTCCTTCTCGCCGCAGGAGTGGCGTGGCGTATCTCAACACGCCGTTGACCGGGACTCTCTTGGTCCCTGTCTCGAGGAGGTGAATGGCGTAAATGTCATCTTTAGAGCGAATGTCTTTCTTTCCGTTCTTAAAGGGCATTTGTTCCAAGGTCCATAGCCGCTCTACGTGTTGCAGGAGTGCGGTTTCTCCCTCCGTGACTCGGGAGTGGAGACATCTAGTGGCTGTACTTCGGTTGAGAGATTTGGCGAGCGGGCCTTGGAGAGTCCATCCCAAACGGGTCTCGACTGCTGCAGGACAGCCTCGGGGTCCGGTATGAACCCGGTCCATCGGGACAATGAGGTCTGCATGGTCGGAGCCTATCAACAGGGTCGGCATAGCATTGTCTATGAGCGGGATCGGTAACTTGCGCAGATGTACATATTTCTCCATCAGCTTGGCGACGGGGTATGTGTACCGCGACAGTCCTATTTCTTGGCTGGTGAAAGCGTCTGTAATCTGGTACCGTCGCTCAGGCTGGCCGCTTGCTGCGATAGAGAATGAGACATTCTCGCCCTTTATCGTCTTCAAATCTCGTCTTATTGTCCGAATTGTCATTTGGGTTTCGCTTCCCCGCAGCCCTAGCTGGGCCGCAGCGGAGGCGAGCAGAAGGGTCTTCTCTGACCCGTCATCGAGGACGGCGTAAGTGTCCAGGACTTTATTCTGGTAGCTTAGTGTCACACGCACTACTTTTAGGAGTACTCGGGCTCCACTGCTGCTGGCGGGATCGATGTACATGACGCTCGCTTTGCTGCTGGATGGTGCGGGTGGAGGGCGCCGTCTGTTACTGTCGTGAAGTATGTCCAGATGGGCTCCATCGCACTTGGTGCACCTTTTCTTTAAGCGGCATTCGGCTGCCATGTGTGAGCGCGCACAGCGAAAACAGCGCTTGTTGGACTTTATCCATTGACTTGCTTCCTCCGCGTTCAGCTTGGGGAAGGAGTCACATTGCGCTAGCCAGTGTTCTTTCTCACAGTAGGGGCACACTATCTTCCACTTCTCTGTTCTGGAGGGGGTACTGTGGCTCCTGCTGCTCGGTACTGACTCCGATTGGTGCATCACAGTCACCGATCTTCTTCCATCATTTAGTCGTCTGGTTCCTTCTCTGGAGCCAGGGGTGCTCCGTCCGAATGTATCTAGCCGTAGGCTGCTGACTTCTCTCGCCAGGAAGTCTGCTAGATCGAGGAGGTTCGGTTCGGGGCCATTCGGGTCTCGGTGGTCTCTCTGCCGCCTAAAACGCTCCTGTCGAGCGGGCGGCAGCTTCTCCAAGATCCTTTCCACATTTGAGTTGGCGTAAAGTTCATGCCTCCCCTTCTCTCTCTGCGCTCCCAACATCCCTACCAGGGACTGCACTCTGATGGACAGGTCGTCCAGTGCTCGATTGTCTATTGCTGGGGGTAAGCGGTCGGTGTGTCGGATCTCCTGGATCACGTAATCCCATATGCGCCCATACCTCTGGTCCAATGCTACCAGCGCTGCTGTGTATGGGGTGGTGGAAGTCGCGTAGGCGAGCGCTATATTATGTGCGCGGGGTACCTTTAAGTGCTTCAGTAGGATGGCGTATTTATGGCGTTCATCCAATACATCCACCAACATGGTCTCCAGACACATGCGGAGTTCTGTATACTGGGCCCGGTTCTCTTGGGTGAAGTCGGGTACCATAGGCGTGCCAATGTATGACGCTGACTGTGGATACATCGGCGAGCGTTGGGGGAGAGGCCTCCTAGGCGAGTCTCCTCCCGCTCCTTGGTATGGGCTGGTACCGGCAGTGTACCATGGCCCGCTTGTCCAGGTGCTGTTCCTCGGTGCGGGTCGTGCGTCGTGCTCACCCGTGTATAGAGTCGGGGGTCTGTAGCGCAGCTCCGCGGGAGTATAGCCTGGGCTGTACCGGACCTCCTGGTCCGGTAGAGTACTGTGCTGTCGTCGGGCGTGGTTCTCCTCCTCTTCCTCTTCGTCTTCAGTTAGGTCATCCAGTGCTTGTAGTCTCTGGTTTAGCCTCTCCACAGGATATGCTGCTCCTTCCCGGTTGCTAGGTCTCGCTTGGACCGGTGGGGGGAGGTGGTCTGTGGGGGGTATAGACCTCGTCTGTTGGTCAAGTTCAGGGTTGTTTACTCGGCTAGGGGATGCCGCCCTGGAGGTGTGTCTAGACGAGTTCCTGGAGCCTCTGGCGGAGGGAGAGGGTGTTGTCCGTCTGATCAGCTGTTCTATTAGTTGCGCTTGCTGTCTGTCGCGCTCTGCGTCCCGTAGAGCACCAGCAGCTGCTCGCTGGCTGTCTGCTCGGTCTCGGGCCACATTCTCTTCTCTCTGAATGCGTCTTATTTCTAGACGTATATGCTCTTCTTCGCTCCGCTGCTGGATCTGCAGTCGGTCGCGTTCAGCAGCGGCGTTCAGGCTGATGAGGAAGGCCTGCTGTAGGGTCCTCTCTGCCTCGCTGGGAGAAGGCGGTTGTATAGGGGAGCCTTCCCTCGGGGTACTCCTTGCGGAGCCTTGGAGCTCTATCTCCACGGTGCTCTCCCCGTCTTCTTCCGTGCCGAGTTCTCTCTCGGTAGCGTTGTATTCCTCCCGGGACTCATCGGGGACTACTTCTTCAGTACTGGCGGGGTGTGAAGTCATGTCTGGTTCCCACTGGTCCCCACCGTGAACTTGGTCAGTTACATTAGAACCCGTAGGGGCCTCTATGGTCGGGGTAGTCTGGGCGTTGGGGTTAGACATACTTTTACTTTCTAGTTTTACCGCGTTTACTGTTAGTAGAAGACTAGGTTGTTGACTGACAGCGTAAGCCTCTAAGTACTGAGGGAGCCGTCGTTCGCGCTGCGGGCGTTGGTTAGGAGGATCGTTTCGTGGAGTGTTCATCATAGGCCATTTCAATATTAATAACACTATATTAATATTACACTAATTACCCTCCGGCTCGAAGGACCAATTGTAACTGAGGGGTACAATTCCCTGACTGTATTACTAGATATGATACTTACTACCACTACCTTTGTACTTAATATTCGGCCACCCAGTACTCGGCATAAATATATTATGATGAACACTGTCACGTAGATGAAACGGATCCAACACAAATGTACGAATTAGAAATAGGTCTTTATTTCTACACAGCGATGGTGTGTAGAGCAAGCACTTAATCAAATCAATCACATTTATGAATAGGAATTAGTATGCACTTTTATGGCAAGAGTATTCGTCGGTATATCAATAGAGAATGTCCAATCTCTGAAGGCGCAGGTGGTACATATACGACCTGGAATAGTTTAAGGAATAACAGCAATGATACTTGAATGATTATAGACTGGATACACTAGGGGGGGTTAATCCGGTCGCTTGTAAGCCGACAGGAGTAGGAAGGGGGGGGGGGTAGAATCCGGCTGCCTCATCCGGCCAAGGGTATCCCAGGTGAACCCACTGTAGTGCCGTTCAATGCGCCGGCGATCCTTGGACCACAGATGAAAGCAGGTGGACTCTTTGTGGGCCGGCGTCCTCCGGTCCACGGAGGAGAGACGTGAAGCGACCTCGTCTTGCAGAGCGTCTCCTCACCTTGCGTCCTCTCCAGGGGGGGGGGGTTCCAACACACGGCAGTGTCGGGGGTCTTTATCCATGGAATAATCAACGTATACAAAGCATAATCCGTGCCTGGGAAGGCGGGCTGTCGTCGGTAGAATAATCCGGTATACAGGTCCACTCGCTCGTCGGCTCTGGGGCTCCTCGGGTGCAGCTTCACGTGGGGTCAACCACCCTGGATAAGCAGCCAGTTCTCTGCCCGAAACGATGGGGTACTGACTACGGTAGTATTCTCACCGTACGAAGCACTATATATTAACAGACTATTATTAGCTTAATAGACTACGTCCAACTCGACGATATAGTGCCAAATATGACTATTCAAATATTAATATACACGATGTCTCAATACCGATGGTAGGCGAACTTGGCCTTACTCCCACACGTGGCGTCGCGGGGAGGCTTTACGTCTGTGACTCTATTGGAGGGTAAGAAACTGGACTGAAAAGAAAGTCCTACTTTAGTAGCGCAGTATATATACGCACTATGAACAAATAGTCCCATTAGTGGTGCGGTAGCCAGATTCCTACGCGGAACTAGGACTTGTTCGTACATGTTGAGCGGTACGTTTGAACTGGGTCTGAGGGGTATGGCAGCCTGGCACCAAGGTCTCGACCAATAGTAGAATGGAGACTATTATGGGATGTTCAGTAGGCTAGAATGGATATTCAATGCATATTGTACAAGGAATATACAAGGGATATCAGGGAATATTAGAGAATATACAAATACAATTAAATATATATATATAAATAAATATATATATTCGGTTTAATCTGGCCCTTCACAACAGGTACCCTCGATCGAATGTCACTGACAGGCAGGGGTGCAGTGCTGGGCACACGCGGTCAAACGACGTTTGGGCTTCGAAGTGCGCGCATCCTATTATTATGCAAAGTCTAGGTGATAAGTGCCTAGACTTTGCATAATAATAGGATACCGTTTGGCCTTCGCCCATATTACGACTACACCCCTGCTGACAGGAATTCTCCAGGAATGCCATTTTCCCTTCACTTTGGTACATTTTTAAACACAGACATTTTAAGCACTAACCCAGTGTAGCTTTTTGGCTGCTACGCCCTGTAGCCCCCATTAAAATCCTGATGACAATTTTGCTTCAACTCAGGCTGAGAAATGCATAGGCCAGTAAGCACGGGGAATTTAAATCCCCTTTTCTGAATCATAATGTTCTTAGCTGTAAAGATTTATGGAAGTTTTGCAATTTTGGGTTAATGAAGATGATATCTGTGGACTCTTCTTCTGTGGTTTATTACATTACACCAATTGACCAATTTAACAATTGGCCTATCTCAAACCCTGCCCTCTTTTCTTTGCAACTGTTTCTCAGAGGAAAGCAACAGTTGTGGTTGGAAGATCAAGAAAAGTGGGCAGAGGTAGAGATAGGTCAATTTGGGGTTCACAAGTAAGCATAATGTTAGTAGTACTTCATATAATCTGAAATGCAACTCATTACAATAGGTTTTTCCACTAGAATATTGTCCCTCACAACAGTTTCTTAGAAGTCTCAAACACACAACTGCTTGTGTAAGCATGTTCACAGTAGCTCACCCTAAAATAGTGTTTTCTTATTTTTTTTTAGTACGTTTCTTTCCCCCCTCACTCCTTGCTTCACACCTTCACACCTGTGAGCAGCCCAGCGCAACCACAGTTTTTGGCCACTGAGGGGCTGGGAATTCAGTGACTTGCTCAAGGGCACCTACAGGTATATCTCTGATCGAAGGGTGACTGAGCCTTCTCAGTTTGGTCAACAGAGCACCTGAGGAGGTCAGGCATGCTACTGGTGCCTTGTGTTTTATTTTAGATCACATTTAAAAACATACTTTCGTAGACTTTCTTTTACTTACTTGTTGTTTTTGGATAGTCTTTTATCATTGTCCCTATATTTAGTATTTGATCATTTTTGCATGAATGGCTTTTAATTCGTTTTTTTTTTTTTTTAACATTTATAAAAATTTTAACAATGGTACTCGATTTGATCCACTTTGTGAATCACTTTGTAATTGTGTTTAAAAAAAAACGATTATACAACATAAACATTCTAATTGGGCCCAAGTGTACTTCCTGTCGCAGTGTTCGCTAATACAATAGCCGGTAGCAAATAACACTAAGCTTTCCTCTGAAAACCTGTATAACTGAAGGTGCTTTGGGGTCACAAGCCTCCTAGGCTGGTAAAGATATGCCTCCTAAAGTGTCTAAACGGAAGTACAGGAAGTACAGGCTACAGGCTTTCCGGTTTCGACAAAACAATTATAGGAACGTGTGAAGTGCACAATATTTCCTCGTTTAAGCCACTGCAACGGCTTTGCCTAAAGAATTTACTACATGACCGGGACGTTCTAGCTTGTTTGCCGACAGGATTCGGGAAAAGTTTGGTCCGTTCGGAGGCAGCTTCCAGGGGAAGTACATACACCGGAAATTTTACCCCATAGACACTTTCGGCAGTAGTTCTTTACCAGGCTTTTTCTCACGGACGAGATACAACTGGGAACGAGGTTACAAGCCTCTAAACCTCAACATCGCCCTCCAAGGGAAGCAACGGTTGTGATTGGAGGATCAAGAAAAGAGGGCGGGTTTGAGATAGGTCAATCGAGACCTCAGTGCACATGTAGTGCTTATGCGCGTCGTGCAGCGTTATAGTATGTTCCCTGCTGCCAGCTTCCCCGAGGGGAAGTAGAAGCCACACGGCTCTTTTTGATCATATCAAGTTTCTTTATTAGTTGTCATACAAAAATACAGAATTATTTTATATGAAATGCTTTTTTCTGTTTTGCTTCTGAGAGTGTGCTAGATAAAAATATATAAAGTATAAAATAGAAAGTCAAATACAGTATACAGTACAATGCATACATGGGATGAGGTACAACTTAGGGTAAGGTGCAATGAGGTATGACTTGTAGTGCAAATCTCTTTACCAATAAATATAAAGTGTGTCTAAAGTGAGTAAAGTGAGTGATAAGGTGAGTGTTTGTTTAAAGTGAGTGTGTACATGTGGATGTGTGTGCAGTGAGTGTAGATGATGGGTTGTTACATAGTGTCATTGTCATTGAGCATCCTGATGGCCTGGGGATAGAAGCTCCTTCTGAGTCTCTCTGTACTGGCCATGAGACTCCAGTAGCGCTTGCCTGACCGCAGCAGTTCAAAGAGGCAGTTGTTTGAGTGACTAGAGTCTTTGATTATTCTCTTAGCCTTGGCCCGACAACGCTTGTTATAAATGTCCTGGAGAGTGGGAAGCCCACCTCCAATTGTGCGTTCGGCTGTGTGCGTTCGGGCCACTCTCTGTAGTCTGCTGCGGTCATTTGCGGTGCTATTCCCAAACCAGGAGGTGATGTTACCAGTCAGGATGCTCTCTATTGTGCACAAGTAGAAGTTCTTAAGGATCTTCTGACTCACTTTGAACTTCCTTAGGCTCCTAAGGAAGTAGAGGTATTGCCGTGCCTTCTTCACTACACTGTCTATGTGTGTGGTCCATGTCATGTTCTCGGATATGTGGACTCTGAGGTACTTAAAACTGTTCACTCTCTCAACCGGTGCCCCGTCGATGCTGAGGGAGCTGTAGTCCCTAGCCCCCGACCTCCTAAAATCCACAATCATCTCTTTAGTTTTGCTGACGTTCAGGGAGAGGCTGTTTTCCCGACACCACAGTGCCAGGTTCTCTACCTCTTCCAGGTAGGCCCTCTCGTCGTTTGCAGAGATCAGGCCCACCACGACTGTGTCGTCAGAAAACTTGATAATTGTGTTGTTGTTCTGCTGTGCCACACAGTCATGTGTGTACAGCGAGTAGAGGAGGGGGCTCAGAACACAGCCCTGGGGGGCCCCTGTGTTGGGAGTGATGGATGAGGAGGTGCAGTTGCCTGCTCTCACCACCTGGGGTCTTTCTGTCAGGAAGTCCAAGACCCACTGGCAGTGTTGGGAAAGTTCACTTTCTACATGAACTAGTTCAGTTCACAGTTAATTTTTTTTTAAATGAACTAGTTCAGTTCATAGTTCATAATTCAAAATGTTGAACTAAAGTTCATGGTTTCAAAAATGAACTAATTTAGTTCTTTTTAGTTCTTTTTTAATTTTTTTTTTATTATAGATTTTTCACGTACAGTTACTTACATTACAAAAACACACATTGGGACAAGGGGGGGGGGGGGTCCTCCAGTTCATCTCTATGCCATCATCCACACCATAAGCAAGCAAAAACAAAACAAAAAGAAAAACAAGCAAAGAGGAAAGCAGACCAAGACAGGCACTTGCACTTGCCTCGAGCACATTCACATGTAGACATACATATATTTATTTTTTCCTATTCTAGGTCTGTCCATACAATGGGGCACTGAGCCTTTAGAAGGATCCGATACATTTCAGCAGGAAAATAGTCTAATAGTGGGGCCCACACCTCCTGAAAGGAAGCGTCGTTGACTCTATGCATTGCACAGTGTCTTTCATGGGGTAGGAGCACACCGAAGATCTCTCTATACCACATTTGTAAAAATGGAGGCTTATCCTTAATTCAGTTTATCAGAATGCATTTCCGGGCTGAAAGTAGAAGTTTATCAAATAGTTTGAATTGTAAACTCTTTTAAATGCATACGCCGACGTGACGTCTAGAGGTAGAGTCTGACTCCGACTGAGAGAGTGCTGCTGCTGCTGCAGCTCTCGGCTTCTGCGCGCAGATTCCTGTTCCACTGCTTGTTGTGAGGAGGAGTCTGATGACGTAGCAGGGGGTGACAGGCTGGTTGCCAGATCGGGTGGTTTTACACATAATTTTTAAGCCTGTTTACAGTGTTTTAACTGAGTTTTCGGCTGAAATGCATTATGAAATATGGCACATCTTTGAACGCCGTTATAATAGAGTGCTGAGAATGAACGCACTTTTGAACTCCGTTACACAGGGCTGAGAATGAACGCGTTCTCAATTACGTTCATTTAGCGGATATACAGTACGTTCAGTTCAAGTTCGCCCAAAATACGAACGCGTTCATGAACGATCGTTCATTGAACGCGTTCAGGTACATCACTGCCCACTGGCAGAGGTCATAGTTCAAGCCCAGGTCCCTGAGCTTGGCTACAAGTTTGGAGGGGACTATGGTATTGAATGATGAGCTGTAGTCGATGAATAGCATTCTCACATAGTTCCCCTGCCTTTTGTCCAGGTGTGATGCTGCTGTGTGCAGCACATGGGCTATGGCGTCCTCCGTGGACCTGTTGGGTAGGGTGACCAAACGTTCTCTTTTGCCCGGACATGTCCTCTTTTCACGCCCTGTCCGGGGCGTCCGGGGGGGGGGTTTATAAATTCATGGAAATGTCCGGGGTTTCATTGTTTTTCAGTTTCAGTTTCAGTTTCACGGCCCTTTGCAAGCATCTGAAGGCTCGGGACTGCATTTTTCACCGAACATATAAATTACCGAATTAAAGCGTTATTTGTTGCCGTTCGAATGCCATCTGAATCGCCAAAATCCGTGCCTCGGTTCTCGAGTTACATGCTGATATGTCAGGTGTGCGACTTTTTACATGGCGCGCCAGATTATCACCCCGGACTCCCGGAGAAGCATGCAGCTGCAGAGCCATAGAGCCAGCGGCGCTCTCAGGGCCGCTCGCTGACGGCCGCTCTGTGAGGGCCGCTCAGCAGCGCCACCCACCCAATGGCTGAATTGGAGTATTGCACTGTGCGGGCACAGCTGCAAGATCCGCGCGGGGCCAGAGGATGTACATACTGTATGAGTAAATTAACTATACTTTTGCTCACACAATATCTTGAATGAATGCGTTTATTTATTTCGAACATAAATTGAAAATAAATAATAATAAAAAACAAGTAATAAACAGATTAAAAAACAAACAAGCAGGAGTATAGGATGAAGTGTAAACGTATGTATTCCTACCCCCTTGATTGATTGATTGATTGATTGAAAACAGACCACAAAAAGACTTTCGTCTTGTTTACATCAGGGTCCCCCATTTTCAATTCATCATAACATATGACATACATGACATACAGATAGACAGTATTCAGTATACCTTCACACTCTATTATCTTATGCAACTTATATTCACTCCACAAACTGAAATATACATACATTGTTGAATGAACAGCCTGTTTCTTGAAGTTAGACTCTCCTCTAAATTGTAATCCCCCTCTCTATAACAGCATTTTTGGATGTTATACCCGGGAGTGAATTGTTTCGTGCTTTAAACATGATTTGTGCAGTCTTAAATTCAGCCAGGTCCCAGAGTTTCATGGCATGTGATTTAAAAAATAGTGTGTTTGTGTGTTCCAGATATCCTACCTTATTGATAATCAAATCAAAATCAAATGTATTTGAAAGGCCCGACAACACACGTTAATGTCCCTTCAGGCCCATGTCCCTTCAGGCTATGGATTTGCTGTGTTTTCCAGCGTATACAAAAAAAATATATATTATTTTGGAATATTGCAACTACCTACACAAAAACGTGAGTACACAAGTTCAACTCATGTTCAATGTTACTCATTAGCACTAAAAGTGATTTTAGTTCTACTCTATTTCATTAGCACTAAAAGTGATTTTCCTTTTTTGCATTAGTAACTTCAGAATGGTATCTTTCAAAAGAGACCAGGCTTATGCATGTGCTATAAGCATAATGTATAAAGATAAGCTTTGCAAAAAAAGTATGCAGTCCTCAAGTTCAAGTAAAAAAGAAAAACCCCTTTTCTGGGTGCATGTTTCCAAGCATATGTTAAAACTTAAACAATAAAGGCATCTTTGAGTAAACTTTGAGTAGAGATTCAAGATTCAAGAGGTTTATTCATCACATACAGTACAGTACACAAGACATAGTGAAATGAAGGTGGCCATGCCCGCTTCGATTGTGCAAAGTATCATTAAGTATCTTGAGGCTGGGGCCAGCATGTCCTCTTTTTTGGTCTGTTGGGGTGATATGCAAATTGCAGGGGGTCCAAGGTGTTGGGGAGGGAGGAACAGATGTAGCCCTTCACTAGCTTCTCAAAGCACTTTATGGCTATGGGGCGATAGTCGTTGCAGCAATACAGGAATATACAGTCAAATGTACAGTAATAAGTGTAAAAATGTAAAGTGTAAAGTGTCGAGGAAGATTGTGAGAAGTGTAAACAATTTTAAGTGTCCAGGAAGATTTATAGAGTCTAATGGCTGTCTGAATGAAGGACTTCCTGTCCCGTTCAGTTTTACATCTAGGGAGTCTTAGTCTAACACTGAACATGCTCCTTCTTTCAGCCATGTGTGTGGGAGGGATTGTCCCTGATGGCATGGAGCTTAGCAAGGCTCCTCCTCTCCGCCACCACCGCTAGAGAATCCAGCTCTACCCCTACCACGTTACTGGCCTTCCTGACCATCTTTTACAGCCTGTTTGTGTCCCCCGCTCTCAGTCCACTGCCCCAGCAGGTCACAGCATACAAGAAGGCGCCCGCCACCACCGACTCATAGAACATCCTCAACATCCTTTTACAGATGTTGAAGGATCTCCGCGTTCTGAGGAAGTAGAGTGCCTCTGCATGTTTTGACCTGTTCAGTTTGTTGTCGATATGGACTCTGAGGTATTTATAGTCCTTAACCATGTCCACATCGACCCTCCTGATGGAGACGGGGGTCACAGGTGTACTCCTCCTCCTCCCCAGATCCACAGCCTGTTCCCTGGTCTTCGTCACATTTAGCTGCAGGTGGTTTTTATCACACCATGTGACGAAGTCTGCTACCAGTTTCCGGTATTCCTCCTCATCACCGTCCTTTATACATCCCACTATCGCAGAGTCATCAGAAAACGGCTGAAGGTGGCAGGACTCTGACTGATGGAAGAGGCTTCTTATAGCTTCTTACTCTGGGAGGTATAGTTAAATAAAAACACTGATCTGGGTGGTCTAACCTAGTTTTCTAGTTAGTCAAGCTAACCAGTAATGTATTAGTTGGTAGTTTATTCCATGGTAGTTTATTCCATGGAAAATAAAATGGCACTTGTTCTGAAAGGGAGCTGTCAATCAACTGTGATCTGATCATGCCCCTAAGACCCTCTTGAGAAATGGTCTGGGAAGCCAAATGAGCTGTTTTTGAGCTGGGTGTTTAAAATAGAACTAAACATATTTTTTACTTATTATTATTCTTTATATGCTTACTATGACACTCAAGTTTGATTATGATATATACATTTGACTATTCTTTAGGCCCATTTTCAGAGCCTACAAAATATAATGAAATGCAGCACAGACCTTGGATAAAGCCTCATGCACCAAGCTGGTGTGACACCCTTGGATGTGTCAGGTGATGAGAGGCAGCTCCACCTGTCCTGACCCCAGGTTACCATCCCTGGCTACCAGCCTGGGTTAAGTCAAGTCAAGTGTTCCTTTATTAATCCCCTTGGGGAAATGCAGGTGTCATAGCAGCATGGGAGGGTACAGGTAGGATAGGTAGTAATAATGACTAGAACATAGAACTAAGTGCAAGTAGTAAGGCACAGGAAGTCCTTCATTCAGACTTTACAATGCATCACTGTGCCTCACTGCCTCACTGAGCACAGAGTGACAGTTACCATCTTCCTGGACTTAGTTTGAAACAGCACTGTGCAATATTACACTTACTGTAGACTTCTGTATATTTTTACTGTATATTTTATTCTATTCTTATTCTTATGCAATTTGTTTGTTATTCTTATTTGTGACTTGGTTCTGTCTAAATGTTTAATGTGAGCGATTTGTAGTGTCAAATTTGTGAGGTTTCTGTCCTTTCGCTCTCACTCGTTCTGTTCCTTTAACCACCCTCGCTTTGTTTTCATTCATTTTCTGTCAATTGGTTCTATCCCCTCGTTCACATGTTTCTCCCTGTTGACGTCATCAGAGACGTCGCTGATTGGTTCTCTCACTTCCCCACGCTTTTCAATCACATTCCCCAGCTGTCACTGCCTTCTCCCCGTTGACGTCATCAGAGACGTCGCTGATTGGTTCTCTCACTTCCCCACGCTTTTCAATCAATCGATCCCTCATTATTTATACCCCGTTTTTCCCCACCCTAAGTTGTTGGATCGTCTTGTTTTGTCGCCTTGATTTGTCTCTGGATATTTTTCCCCGTTGCTGTTGCTGCTGCTTTTTTCTCTGTGCTGTTCTCCAGGAATTCCTAGAAGCCTTCGCTTGGATACCTGCTCCCGTGGCGCGCACTCGCCTCCACTGTTGTTCCAGTTCCAATTACGCATCTCGTCTGGGTGAGTTATCTATTTGACTGTTCTTGACCTATTCCGTTTTTCGTGTGTAAACTTACACTGAAGACTACCACCTTTTTGTCAGACAGTCACTCACCCAGCCATTTATCTATTTTTGCTTGTTCCTTTATGGAATGATATTTTGGGATCTACCATCTCCCTCTGTGTGCTAGCTCACACCGAAGATATTATTCCACAATTGGACTGTGTGTTTACATGAAGATATCCACTGTGTGTTTGCTCACACCGAAGATATTATTTCACAATTGGACTGTGTGTTTACATGAAGATATTCACTGTGTGTTTACATGAAGATATTCACTGTGTGTTTACATGAAGATATTCACTGGGACTGTGTTTGGAGTTAGCTCACTGTGTTGTTAACACGAAGAGTTTCACTTGGGCTGTTTTTGGAATTGTGCTCTCTGTGTTGTTAACACGAAGAGATTCACTTGGGCTGCGTTTGGAACTGTGCTCACTGTGTTGTTAACACGAAGAATTGTACACCCTGTTCTCCTGCTCGTTTAAGACTGCTCTGTCACTGACTCGTTCCCTCTCTCCCTCTCTCGGTCTCGCCACAACATCTGAGAACCCGCCGAGAGGATTCTGCAGAGCGGTTCAGAAGTCAACACCTGCTTCCCAAGACAACCCTCACGGGAGAAGCTGCAGAGCAGCAGAACATTGCCCCTTGATCATTGTACCTGTCTTGTTTGACCTGCTTTCCCTGTTTCTCTTATTTCTTAGTACCAAATAAACAAGCCCTCGTATTTGGCAACTCTGAATCCTACTCTCTTGTGTCGTTGCGTTTGGGGTCGGTGTCAAACCATAACAAAATTTCCCTCTGGATAATTAAAGTATTTCTATTCTATTCTATTCTATTCTATTCTATTCTATTCTATTCTATTCTATTCTATTCTATTCTATTCTATTCTATTCTATAATGATAATAGTGATAACAGTAGTAGCAGTGAACAGTAGTGGGTGGCAGGATTCAATCAGACAGTAGTAATAGTGATGGAGGTGTACATGGTTCAAACCGTAGTATCACACTGTACCAGAGTCCATGCCGTGTTTATTATTAAGTCAGACAGTCCTAAGTTCACCAGCCGTTAGCTCTCCAGCAATTGGCAGCAGTCCGTGCCCACGGTTGTGGAGCCTAATGGCTACTGGCACGAAGGACAGGCCGAGGCGGTTTGTGAAGTGTGGTGGTGGGGGCTGAGTCTATAGCTGGGGAGGGAGAGGGGGTGGGAGAGGTTTTCCAGTATAGCGTCCAGCTTTTTCCTCGTCCTCCTCTCGGCCACCACCTCAAGTTTGACTAGTCGCTGCTGGTTGTTTCTGAAGACAACAAGCAACAGAGGCTGGTAATTAAAGGTTGATTTGAAGCCCTGAATGACAGAATAGCCTAATATAAATAGTAATATAATAAACACTTATGTTAAAAAAAAGTATTGTTGAAATTGAGAGAGAGAGATACAGTAGTTTGTTGAAGTAAGATGCTAATCAATTCCCACACAAACAGACTTGAAATGCTAGATTATCCTAATGAGCAGTGTTACCATTTTACATGAAGCAGACAATAGCATTACATGAGACCCCACTGAATGCCTCCAAATTATTCACAATAATTGAGTGAAAGTAAGCCTCACGTCATCCTCCCTTTAGACCCTCCGTGTGAAGAACCAACATCCCACCACCAGAGGCAGTTGTCTTGGACTTCATCTGGGACAGAATCACGTATGTTCTGTATAGGGAGGTGTAGTCTGACGTCACTTTGGACCGCCAGCGAGGTCCACCCGTATAGGGATTTATCATTGGGAAAATGGATTATCGGCTATTGTAACAATTCTGCCTCATGAACATTGAAAAGCTTTTAATTTTTTGCACAAAATTAGTTCCCTTCTATCACTAACATTATTGTTTAAGCATTTTTGGTTGAAATAAAATCCGGCGATTATTCTTTATGATTAATTGCGAATATTTTCATGTTGAGCTATAGATTGTGGATGAATAAGCACAGAAAGGTACACCATGCAAATGTTCATGCTTTATTTGTTTTAAACGAGACGATTTAGAAATGGGCAATGGGGAAATACATTGCGTTTTCAAGATGGTGGACCGGCCGGAAACAACAATGACGTAACCACTACACCTCCCTATTACCGTCGACGGCAGGGGTCCCCAACCTTTTTTGCACCACGGACCGGTTTAATGTAGGCATTATTTTCACGAACCGGCCTTCAAGTTGTGGCAGATAAATACAGTAAAAGAATAACACGACCGGCATAAAAACGAATGCTAAGTGCATGAAAAATTCAACTCAACATAACGCTGAATCAGTGAGAGCCCTGGGCTTGATTCTCTGCAACGATTCTCTCTCTGAGACGGACCCACGTCACGTTTTTCTCTTTCAAAAAACTCCAAAGGCTTATCTTTTAATCCAGGGTGCTTGGTCTCAGTGGCGGCCGGCCGATAGTGGGCGCTAGAACGCCGCCCTCCCTGGTTAAAAGAAGAAGAAGAAAGAATTATTTGCGAGGAGGAAGCAGCCTATTCATCCCCCAGCCGGGCCGGCGCCTAGCCCCCTCCACTCCGTTTTCATGGGCGCTCATTTCTGCTCCGCCGTAATTGCGCATCTCACAGGGCAAAATGCAAATACGTATAAATAAATACGTACGTACAACATAGCGCTGTCAAATACGATACCAGAGGGCGCTTGCTCGAGTGCCCGATCACTATTGGCTGAGAGTGGCACGTGACATCGCGTCCCCAGACGTTGGGCTCTGGGCTCTGGCTCTGCAAATATTATGCTATTCGAGGGGCTACTAGGAAATAGTAGTTGTCGGAAATTGATAATAATCACAAGATACTGTACATTCAGACAGTGTTGGATCTAACTAAATAGATTTATATGGACACTTTTATGGAAAGTTCAAGCCTGGAGTCTGGACCACAAAGCTTCTCGAAGGGTAGGCTATACTCTGTCTTAGCTGGTTCGACAACAAACAACAACACGCTATAATGGCTAGCTGGATGCAGTCTGGACAGTGGATATACATCAACAGTCTGGGACAGTGGATATACACTTTATCAAGCCCTCCTGGACAGCGTTTTTCAACTAAACAAAGTGAGTTGCGGTCTCTCTCTCTCTTTCTCGCTCTCTCTCTCTCACTCTCTCGCTCTCTCTCTCTCTCTCTCGCTCTCTCTCTCTCTCTCTCTCTCTCTCTCTCTCTCTCTCTCTCTCTCTCTCTCTCTCTCTCTCTCTGTTAGAGCGATGCTGTGTTCATGTGTTGTTGTTTTTGCTGCGAGTGATGCATAATCAACCGGATAATGAATGGTAACTTGTTTAAAATGACAAGATATACATATGTGTTCATTATTGGATTGATCAGAGAGAGAGTGGATTTAAAAGAAGTGGATTATGGCTTGTTCAATATCTCGCCCAGTCTATGTTTGAATGAATGAAAACTTTATTTAACAGATTGCAGAATGGGTACAATACAGTACGGCTCAATACATACATACAATTGTTAAGGGGATGCAGACCAGAGAAAGACGTTTGTCTTGTTTACATCAGGGTCCCCCATTTTCAATTC
This sequence comes from Notolepis coatsorum, assembly GCF_963971535.1. Classification (NCBI taxonomy): domain Eukaryota; kingdom Metazoa; phylum Chordata; class Actinopteri; order Aulopiformes; family Paralepididae; genus Notolepis; species Notolepis coatsorum. The sequence goes on from NC_140179.1 coordinate 68,237,721, forward strand.
ATGTCGATAGTTTAATAGCTAGCCTTGGCTCGTTTAACAATATGCAAAATATGTGTACAGCCCTGTACTCATACTGAAGTTATTCTTGGTATATACTACACATACTACTAGGTCTGATTGTGTAACAAATCGATTCCACGTCGCGCTGTGTGTGAGTGAGAGAGAGAGAGAAAGAGAGAGAGAGAAGGAGAGATAGGGCGGCTAGGTGGTGTAGTGGGCAAGGCACTCGCCACCAGTGTGGAGACGCTAGGATTCGCGTGTTCGAATCCAGCTCTCCACATTGTTTTCAGTTTAGCTGGTCGTCCGCAGTAATACACATTGGCCGTATTACGGGGAGGGAAAACTGAAGGGTGGGGATCGAACGTTGTGAACAAGCGACTCCTACAAGTCGGTTGGTGCGCCTGCGCAGTAGAATCAGGAAGTGTCGGGGGCAGCGTGAGCCTCCCACGCGTTACTCCTCGACACTGAGAGATCGAGCTGCGCAGGTGAAAAGATGCGACTGCTGTTACCTCAAGTACCGGAGGGGACTTGTGCTATGTATGACTTAGTCCACATTGCAGCCGGCTTGTGGGAGGCAAGAAACAGCGTTCGTGACAGGGGAGGGTTGAATTGGATGATACGAAATTGGGATGCGAGAAAATATAGAAAAATGGGAGAAAAGTGGATAAAAAAAAAAAGAGAGAGAAGGAGAGATAGAGGGGGATACTAATTAGTTCCGCCTCCCCCCTCGGAGAATAATTCACCAGCCGCCACTGCTTGGTCTCCATGTGCCGAAGCAGTTTTGAAGGCTTCATTGCCTCGTCGTTTGCTAGCTTGTCGCCACATATTATGCAGAGTGGACTTGGTGCGTGAGGGTCACCTGTACATACATAAATTGTGATTAACCCTATTTTAAGTATGACTCCTGGTATTGTCTGTTAAAAGAAGCTTTCTTTTTCTTGGAGGTCGTAGGCTCCTCTTCTGCCTCATCAGTTGGCATTTCCCCTTTACAAAGAAGCTCTCCAAAGAGGTTTGTTTCTTACAAATGTTCGCTAGTTTGCGGTCTTATTTTTTTAGTAGCATATCACGTGACCGAGACAAGCATCTTGACATGTCAAGATACAAGATACAAGATACAAGAGTTTTATTTGTCACGGCATACAGGTATACAGTGAAATGCGGGGGGTCTCGCCCGCAACGATGTGCATAATACAAGTAATAATAATAAGAGTCCAACCAATAGAGCGACAAGAGGCACGCACAGGCGAATGTTATACGTCGGAGAAATTATATAAATGGTTTATTCTTTCGGTGCGGCCCGGTAACAAATGCGGCCCGGTGGTTGGGGACCACTGGTCTACGGTACCATCTGACGCCTCTGGCGGAGGAGCCATTTTAAGAGCTTGCATTTTAATGCCACTGGCAATGCCTCACAGCCACACGCCTGCCACCAACAATCTCTTAAGCTCTGTTGTGCGAAGGGAAGATATTGACAGAGTGCAGGTCTTTATCTAAGCAGATGCGCGCCACTGTCTGCCAGCCACTGATGCGTCTTGTCACGTGCTGTCTCTTAATGCCCCGATCCAGATTTGTATATATATATATATTTTCTTTAACATTGTTATAATGTCTTGAAGAGTTTGATTTCACTGCCCAAATTGAAGTCTACCAAAAAAGGTGTGAATATGCCCATATAGTCTATGTTGGCCATTAAGATGCTGAATATAGAGCTGCCATTCAAAAAAAAAAAAAAAAAACAGTGCCACGGTCTGTGACTGTATAAATGCTAACCGTGGCTCAGCCTCCTCTGTTCAGGGGTATTGAAAATGTGTCTCGGTCAAAAAGCTTCAGCATCACCAGCCTTTTGGACGCATATGGTCGATTAGGGTTGGATGATAGGGCTAAACATTTTTAATATCTCCTCGAATGCAATAAAATGTTTATCAATGCCGAAGGTGTGCACAGAATTAAACAGGCACTAAGGGACCCGGAACACAGATGGCTGTATATTTAAAAAAAAAAATATTGAACCTTTATTTACCCAGGCAAGTAATTAAGAACAGATTTTTATATACAAAAGCAGCCTGTATATCTACAGCCATCTGTGTTCTTGGTCTCAGTGCCTGTTTAATTCTGTGCACACCTACAACATTAATAATAAATAATGATAATACGTTATACTTGAAGAAACACACTCCTCAATGTCAGTTTCAGTATTTAATATCAGACAAAGATGAAGACACCCTGAAACAGACGGGATCATCCCTATGTTCCCCGGGTCCTATGTTCCCTGGGTTCTATGTTCCCCGGGTCCTATGTTCCCCGCTTTGATTGATTAATAGATTGAAAATCTTATGAATTTTTATTATTTTATTAATTATTAATGTCCGCCTTGTTTCGAACGGTTAAGCTTAGGCCCTCTTTCGAACTGGTTAAGGTTAGAGTTTGGAATCAGGGCTGGTGGTCTAAAATGTTCAATCAATCAATCAATCAAAGCGGGGACTATAGAACCCGGGGAACATAGGACCCGGGGAACATAGACATGCTCCCAAACAGACAAAGACAGCAAACTCAGCTGACAACGTATATCATGAATACATAATAACACTATAGTAACACATAAATATATATATCTATATAATGCATATATAATATAATATAATATGTATGAACAGTAATGGTGCATTAAGCATCTCACGTGAATGAGTGAACAAACGTCTCTGCAGGAGGCGAAGTGAAGGAATGAGAACTAAGATGGCTGCTCAGCAATAACAGCGCAGAGCAAGGCATGTCCGGTTGGATGCTGGTAAGACGCTGCCCTCTAGTGGCCGGCGATAAACTCTTCATCCCCCCCAGACCGGAAAGCTAAGGGTCGGAATAGATTAACGGTCTAAATCCTGTATCCAGCTGCCGGACTCGGGCTCGTAACATGCAGGCGGCCTCTTCACGCGGCCCGGCCGAGTAGGCAGGGGCAGCGTCGGTGGCGACCGTGGCACCGGGAGCGGCGTGCCCAGGAAGGCACCGGCAGGAGCGGTGAGGTCAGAGGCCGCCTCATCAGCAGGCGCCGTAGGGAAGGCGCCCATAGCCGCGTCGCGGGGCCCATCAGCCGGCTGCTGAGTAAACCCCTGGGGCATCGCGGGCAGGGGCTGACAGGTGGGGGCCGGGATGGGGACAACGGGTGGGGGCAGATGCAGGGATGCGGGAAGGGGGGGGTGCGGGGGGTGCTGCAGCACCCCCTCTCAATTATTGCAAAAAAGAAAAAAATATATATATATATATATATATATATATTTTTTTTTTATGGCAGTATTTATATATTTGTATATACTGTAACTGTATAACTGTAACACTGTATATTATAAGTTTATCCTGCTCAAAGCACGTCACCATTTTAATAGTGTGTGTATTGAGCCGTACTGTATTGTAGCCATTCTCCAATCTGTTAAATAAAGTTTTCATTCATTCATTACACTACTGTATGTACACAATCATACGTGTAAAACCGAGTAGATTTTCGAGTGATGACAGACTGTCACAGACTGATTGAATGACAGGTGAAACAACTAATTGCAGTGGCGGCCGGTCGGTATTCGCCACTAGGGGGCGCTATACCAAACATTTTGCAAAATGCAAACATGTACAGTACAGTACCACGCAACACTCATTGCCAGACGTGAGCGATTCGACTCACGCTCACGGCAATGAATCGGCTCTTATGAACGAGTCGCTCAGCTGTTACTACAACAACACACAACCAGTCAAATAAAGTATAGTCTAGACTCTAATTCACAACTTGAAACACAATATATAAATAGAAAAGTTAGAAACAAAACTCGCCCGTCTACAAACACAGGCAGATCTCTCCCTCTCTCCTTCTCTCTCTCACACACAGCGCGACGTGGAATCGATTCGTTACACAATCAGACCTATTATATACCAAGAATAACTTCAGTATGAGTACAGGGCTGTACACATATTTTGCATATTGTTAAACGAGCCAAGGCTAGCTATTAAACTATCGATATGAATCGAAAATCTGGGACCCTGATGTAAACAAGACAAACGTCTTTCTCTGGTCTGCATCCCCTTAACAATTGTGTGTATTGAGCCGTACTGTATTGTACCCATTCTGCAATCTGTTAATAAAGTTCTCATTCATTCATTCATTCAAACATAGACGATATTGAACAAGCCATAATCCACGTATTTTCAATCCGAGAGAGCTGCAGTAGTTAAATCAATGAGCCATCGAGATAGTCAGTGTGGTAAGTAACGTTATTATTGCATCCAAGATTGATACAGATACAGAGAGAGAGAGAGAGAGAGAGAGAGAGAGAGAGAGACTCACTGTTTAGTTGAACGTCCAGGGCCAAGTTAGCAGTTAGCCAAGTGTTAGCTCAGCTGAGCTCGTTGCCACAACACTCAACAAGTACATTCCTTTGTCCATTTCCGCTCGAACAGACTGAAAAACTACCTGGCGTTCTATCGCCATGCTCTAAGACAAACTCTAACCTTAACCAACTTTGAAAGAGTGCCTAAGCTTAAGAACTTGCAGTCACGGCACGGCACGCTCTAAGACAAACAGCTGCATGCATCTCACAACAACACAACTATCTCAACCAAGCTAGAAGCTAGAAATTGGATTCGGCCAATCAGAGATCGTCTCTGTGAAATTCTGCCATGGAAAGAAATACTGGCGTCGGCCAATCAGAGAGCGTCTCCGCGAAATGCGGCTATGGAAAATCCTTCACGGAAGTTCACGCTGCTGGCTAGACCGCTTCAAATCGCGCTCGGATTCCAACATAATAGTCATATTTCAACGCACAACGCCGTATGCACTGATTGGCTGTGACGGAGACAGCGATCAAACTGTGACGCGCACGCAGAGCGCTATCGCGTATTGCCCCCGAGCACTTCCTGCTCTGGAAAACGGTGTTTTTTTAATTTAGATAATAACGTTATATTGTGCATTGGAAATACAAACATACTTAAAATGAGTAAATATTATTAATTTTAAACATGTTTATATTATTTATAGGGCTATAAAACACAAAAACGAAAAAGTTGTATTCTCTTCTTCTCTGATTTAACAGCAGCTGGCCAGCAGGTGGGTCGGCGCCCTAGCGCCCCTAGTGGTAGAGCCGCCACTGACTAATTGTATTCACCTCCCGTCTCCCGCCCTTCCCACGCGCCACGAACCACTGAGCTACTGTGATACAGTGCTTGCGCAGTCAGTCGATTTGAGCTAGTAGTCAGACTTTGCTAGCACAGAATGTCTCACTCGCAGAAAAGAAAAATATCAGATTTATTTTCGAAACGTCCCGCCGGTCCCAGTGACAGTCCCACTAAATCTGATAAACGTCAGAGAGAGACAGAGACGACAGGTTCAGCCTCAGCATCAGTTATTGAAGAGTTAACTGAGTCTGTTCCCCTATACCCCCCCTCGGGCGCCAGGGGCTTCCACTGAGGGGTGATGCAAATAGGGATGGGGTGTTATGGCAGCTCATGATGGAAAGAGTGCGCACCGAGTCTGATCCCGAGTTGAAGAATTGGCTCCAAAAGAGAGACAACTGGATGTCCAACAACATCCAAAACGAAATCTTACAGCTGCTTGCCCATGATATTCAGCGACAAATTAGAGGCAAAGCATCCAAAAGCCCAATCTTTGGCTTGAGCGCTGACGGAACCACTGATGTCACTCACTGGAAAAGAACAATTCTCGTGTAATATACAGTTAGCCGATGACAACTTGGAAGCTCAGAACTTCTTTTGGGGTTTTTACAATGCCCGGCCCAGACACAACAGCCGAGACGCTGTTTTTGTGTATAAAATACTTTTACGCCTCGACCTGCCCATGGAGAGGCTGATAGGATACTGTTTTGACGGGGCCAGCAACATGTCTGGGGGGTACAGGCTAGACCAGGGGTTCCCAAATTTTTCAGGCCGCGACCCAAAAGAAAACGGTGTCAGAGAGCCGCGACCCCCACTATTATAGGAGGTAAAAAAAAATATTTTAAATGGAAATGTATGGTTGAAACATGCAAACGTTCAAACGCACACACACTAATAAGCATTGGAGGCTTTTAACCAGGGCCGGACTGGGGAAATCATTCAGGCCAGGAAATATAGCCCCAGTCAGGCCACTTTTTAAGCAGGGGGTCCCCCACCAGGAATTTTTGTGTTACAAAGACTTAATTTCCTGCATTCTGGTGCAGGCATTTTTTTTTATTTGTACCCTTTAAATGCCAGTGTTTGTGATGGCATCAAAACTTATTGTTAAAAAACAGGCTAGCATATGTACTGTATGATTAGCAACAACACAGATTTTTATGGATTTTCAGTTTTTTGTAATTGATAAATACAATATTTTATTCAACTTCAGCCCTGATCATAACACCACATATTAATTTTATAATTCTAACCCTTTAAATGCCAGTGTGTGTGATGGCATATATTTGCAATATATCAAATGCAAAGTACATTTTTCTGGGGGGGATTATTACAATGATCCCGCCTCCACCAATCACATGCGGCTCCCTTTGTGTGTGTGTGAGAGCAAGAGAGAGAGAAAGAGAGATAGTTCTCCAACTTGTGTGAGTTGCAGTGATCTCCTGGTTGTTCCCCACCTAGGTTATCTAACTATTGCGCTGGTGCAAATAGAAACACTGGCCTGGCCTGCTTCTAAGTTCAGTGGCCTGACCGCAAATTATTATTTCTTTTTTTTTTCATCTGGCGACCCCCCAGCACCCCCTGCCGTTTTATAGTTCCCGCGTGCCTGGGCAGATGTCCCAGGGCAGTAGGTGGCGGCGACGGCGCAGCCGACTGCTGATGGGCGCAGGGTGTGGCCGGTGTGTAGGCGCGGAGGAAATGCCGGTTGCGCAATGTCAGACGTCCCGAACCGTCGACCCTGACCCGATACTGGTCGTGGCCCAGTGACTCCACCACCACACCTGACCTGTCCTATTTGTGAGGGCTCGGGCCCTGCTGGTTCTGGAGGAATACTCTCTCGCCGAGTGCCAACGGTCGGAGCGGTCTTGAGTGAGTCCCCAGAGACTCGCGGTACGGGACATACAGGTCCGAAGGGCGTCCTCCTTTGCCGCCCATGCCTCGCGCCACAGCAGGCAGATATGCGGGTTCGAGAACTTCTCTAGGCGGTTCACGAAGGAGAGCGAGCGGCTGAAGATGATCTACGCTGGCGAGAGGTTGCAGTCGGGGTCAGGTGTGTTCCGATGGTCCCCCGCTCTGGAGGAGGCCTTCCAGACGTCCAAGCAGGCCATAATTGGGGCCATCCGTGAGGGCGTGGTTGATCTACGACATGCAGAAGCATATATATATAGCACTTTTCACAGGATAAAAACAAAACAAACAAAAAAACAACTATGGGTCAAAAGCAAGTGAAAAGGTGCGTCTTGAGGGCTAATTTAAAGGACAGTAGGGTGTTGGGATTGCGGATAGCATTGCGGATTAATAAACATTGTGTTGCATTCAAGGATCTTTTTATTTCTATATTTCTTTCTCTTGTTCTCATGTGTAGAGCCACGACTGTTAAAATCAAGGCTCCAAGGGTGAAAAGTACTTTACTCTAGTATTTTCATTTTACTCCACTACATTCTAAAGGAAATATCATACTTGTTACCCAGTTTCAGTTTCAGTTTAAACTTTATTTGAACAGGGACAGCACACATTAATGAACATAAATGTAAATGTATGAGACAGTGTTAGCCAAAGCAAATGTTCAACTGTCCCTGGGCCTGGTGTTAAAAGCCGCTAAAAAAGAAAGCATAACATATATCGGTAAGGCATACAGGTAATTAAGAACAGGTTAAAAACACACTACATAGCTACTACTAACTCCACTAAATTTATCGGAACCCATCAGTTACTAGTTACTGAGTGTTTCTAGTTGGTATAGTCCTATGGAAGGGCTACCACCAGTAGCTGCTCTCTTGATTCAACTAATCTGGAATAAGATCATATTTAAAGGGTGATTTTAAAACTGCTATTCAACTCAGTGACATCTTTCACTGCTTTCTTGAATATGATCTGTTGACCTCCCTGGACATCATAATATTCTATGGTTAATGCTTCCATGCGCTGCTTAAGTGGTCCACACACGGTGGGCGGTTTTTGCGAGGCGACCGATTTTTTTAGCGAGGCGACCGACAGAATTGAATGAATGAGAGAAGCCACACGGCAGGAGATTTTGAAGCGACGGTCGCGCAGCAATTTCTGTCGCCTCGCAAAAAAAAAATTTTGACGGCAGGCGACACAGCAAGGACAGTGAGGAAACAACATGACTTCTACAGTAGAAGTAGTACAGAAGTTCTATTGGTGTATCATTTGTACACCATTCATTTATCAATACATTCATAGATCAATAACCTACGTATTATTACCATGCTACTTATGTTCATTATTATTAACAGGAACAATTTAAATAAATAACGTTAGTTGGAGAAGCTATAGTGGCCGCTTGTCATTAACTAATAAATGAACAATGCGCCACGATGCACCTACTAGATGTTTTTATACTCGGGTAACAAAAGAAGTTGTGGATGTTGACAGAGTTTAATGTCCACGCTGCAGCTGATGTGGTTTATAAGGTTTATTGTCCAAAGAAAATGATGGTTGAGAACAGAACAGCATCTTCAGTGAAAAAAAACATTCTCTTTCAGCAGGTGCATAATACTTGTCCAATCGGTGGTAATGAACGTATTGTAGCGATCAGTCATGCAGTAATGTCAGGAAGAATGAGGAGAGGTTGTATTCGTATATGGTGGTTTAATTCTAGCTCAATATGGGTTTTTACAGGTTAATACTTCCCTCGTAATGCACAACACAGCTACCTGCTAATACGCTTGCTTCACAACAACCTAACGTCCGGTCCGTCCTCCCATATCTCCCTCCGGGGGGAAACAAGTAACCACACCCCCAGCTAGACAGAGCGACACAGAGCTTATTATACCTGAACGGTCGCCTCTGGTGTGGGGGGCCAAGCGATTGTCGTTGAGCGACAGACGATCGCATCGCCAGGCGACGTTGCTCGCCCCGCCGTGTGCGGACCACTTTAGTGGACGTGGATGTGGCTTACGTGTGATACCATTGTTTCATATTGTTCCAAATCTTGGTCCCAGTGGTTGTCATGGTGATCTATCAGACCACCCAAAGTTGACACCTTTATGTGGATCATGATGATCAGGCAACAAAGCAAACTCTCTGCCGGTTTTGGGTTCTAAAGCACCTCCCAGAAACAACTGCAGTCTCTTAAACCCTTAAGGTGCTCCCATAGTCGAGCAGACTGGACTCTGCGGAGGTCCACTGGACTCTTTGAGCTTTCATAGTCGAGCGGATCTCCGCAGACCAATTTCCTACATGTCTCGCGCCAGTTTACACCAGTTTACACCTCGCACCAGTTTGTTTGACACCAAGTGGGCGCCGCGGATGTCCGCACGTCAGAAAATAGGAGCTTCGCACTTGGACTCTGCGTTGGGTCTGCTTTGAGTACCCTTTGGGTCAGCTTTGAGCCCGCGGGAGTCTGCTCCGTGTATGGTCCGCTCGACTATGGGAGGGCCTTTAACAAGTCCAGGGAAAGAGAGAGAGAGAGAGCGAGAGAGAGAGAGAGAGAGAGAGAGAGAGAGAGAGAGAGAGAGAGAGAGAGAGAGAGAGAGAGAGAGAGAGAGAGAGAGAGGAGAAACAGACAGAAAATGAGGAGAGAAGAAGAGAGAGAAAGAGAGAAAAGCGGGAGAGAGGGAAATAAGGACATACAGGAAGAGAGAGAGACAGAAAGAAAGCGAGAGAAAGAGGGAGAGGGATAGAGATGGTGTGGGGGTGGTTGTTAGAAAGAGAGAAAGAGAGAGAGACAGAGAGAGAGAGAGAGAGAGAGAGAGGAGAGAGAGAGAGAGAGAGAGAGAGAGAGAGAGAGAGAGAGAGAGAGAGAGAGAGATGGCAAAGTCACCGTGAGCATCTTGTGTCTTATCTAAATGACCCCAGATATCACGTTCGGCCCAGCTGCTGAACTCAACCTGTTTTGACGTAAATAGCTCGACATTGGTAGGATTACACACATTTCGGAGCCTGCAATAGTGAGAAACAAAGCCCAGGCCGCTCAGCCGTGCTCAAGTGTCAGTCACCGTGAGTGGAGTTGAAGGACGCAGAGGATATTAATCGTGCTAACGTGTGTCTGTGTCCCCCACCCTTCTCCCCATCAAAATATAACTCAGCATATAGTTATCAAAGCTTGGCTTCGAAATGAGCCACCGCACATCAACATCAACTGTCAACAGTACGTCAACCCTATCAGCGGGAAGGAGAAAGGGAACAAGAAGGGGGACAACATTTGGAGTTGGGACGCACCGATACCGATACTGGTATGGGGTATCGGTCCGATAACGATCTGAAACAAGGTAGTAAAACGGATGGTCTAAGTCTCTACTGTTCAGTAAAACGGATGGTCTAAGTCTCTACTGTTCAGTAAAACGGATGGTCTAAGTCTCTAATGTTCAGTAAAAGTGATGGTCTAAGTCTCTACTGTTCAGTAAAAGTGATTTTCTCTAAGTCTCTACTGTTCAGTAAAAGTGATGGTCTAAGTCTCTAATGTTCAGTAAAAGTGATGGTGTAAGTCTCTACTGTTCAGTAAAAGTGATGGTCTAAGTCTCTACTGTTCAGTAAAAGTGATGGTCTAAGTCTCTACTGTTCAGTAAAAGTGATGGTCTAAGTCTCTACTGTTCAGTAAAAGTGATGGTCTAAGTCTCTACTGTTCAGTAAAACGGATGGTGTAAAGGTGCTCCCATGGTCGAGCGGACTGTACGCGGACTGGACTCTGCGGAGGTCCGCTGGACTCTTTGAGCTTTCATAGTCGAGCGTACCTCAGCGGACCTCCGCGGACCAATTTCCTACTGTACATGTCTCGCGCCAGTTTACACTATTTTTCCCACGCTGTTCAACTTCTGTCATGTCGTCGTCATCCGATAAAAGAGTCAATAAAGAGTATCTTATCTCCGTTTCCAATATTTCGATAATAAAACGGGCAGTTTTACACACTTGAATAACCGGTAATATAGGCAGCGAGGTGCAATGTACCGTATAGGGTTGCTCAATGAGGTGGACAGCGCGTGGCGCTGAAATGGAAAACACGCATTGCATGAAATAAAAACACCAGTTTTATTTCGAAATATTGGAAACGGAGATAACATAGACTCTATCTCCGTTTCCAATATTTCGATAATAAGACTGGCAGTTTTACACACTTCATTTAGAAAAGCCATTATCTTTTGCGAGTGAAAAAGCGAGTGGTCAGAGTAAAATGCAGATCGGCGTCGCCGTCACATTAAATGCAGGTCGATGTCAACGCTGATCAGCGTTTTGTGTGACACCAGCGGCGCGGACGTCCGCGCATTAGAAAATTGGACCTTCGCACTTGGAGTCCGCTTTGGATCTGCTTTGGATCTGCTTTGGATCTGCTTTGGATCAGCTTTGGGTCCGCGTGAGTCCGCTCCGTGTACGGTCCGCTCGACTATGGGAGCAGTCTCTACTGTTCAGTAAAAGTGATGGTCTAAGTCTCTACTGTTCAGTAAAAGTGATGGTCTAAGTCTCTACTGTTCAGTAAAAGTGATGGTCTAAGTCTCTACTGTTCAGTAAAAGTGATGGTCTAAGTCTCTACTGTTCAGTAAAACGGATGGTCTAAGTCTCTACTGTTCAGTAAAAGCGATGGATGGGATCTGTATTTGGAACTGAAAGTTTAGGACTCGTCAGTGAAAAAGTGTTGCATCCCTAGTTTGGAGCTTAATGACTCGTCGCCAAGTCAATCCATCTCAAACCCTTTGACCCAATGCAAAGGCTATCCCCCTTCTCGTGACCCCCTTGAGGGTCCCGGCCCCAGGTTGAGAACCACTGATGACAGATCTTGAAAACGACCTAGGACAGAGAAGGAGAATCAACGATATGATTTAAAATGTTGATACACTGTATTGAACATACATTATTTTAAAACATTTTAGATTCTGTATTGAGATTGTTACACCTCTGCATGCATATACACCTTTATTTCTTCGCCATCCATTGGCAATACATGAGCAGAAAGCATGATATTCAAAGCTACTGTATCATCGCACTATTCATGCAGTTGACCGCATTTAAAGGAACGCCAACCTTTTGGGAAATTTGATTACCATCTTATCCAGAGAGAGACAAGAAGATCGATACCAGTTTCCACTCTGTGCGTTCAGTAGAAAGCTATCTGGCTGCATGTTAGCCTAGCTTAGCACAATGAATGGAAGCGGACATGTACGGGTAGCCTTCGGGAGAGGTGTTAGTTGGACAATGCGTAGGCTACTTTCCCAAAATGTTGGCGTGTTCCTTTAAAACAATCATACCAGTATGAGATCTGAGTATTCTCCCCCTGTTGACTGCCGTGTCAGATTTAAATGCCATGGTGTGTCTACTCTACACTTGCAACCCAGCATGTAAATATACCCCTCGTTCTCTTCCAGCATCCTTGTACACCCGCCCGCCCTCCTCACTCAGACACAGACAATTATGCTATTCACTCTCTGCCAAGCCCTCAGCCTCCAACCATGACTCTACTCGTATTAGCAGTCACTTCAGCACCACACTGGAGTAGGCTATTGAGGAGAGGTTTCCTCTCTCTCTCTCTCTCTCTCTCTCTCTCTCTCTCTCTCTCTCTCTCTCTCTCTCTCTCTCTCTCTCTCTCTCTCTCTCTCTCTCTCTCTCTCTCTCTCTCTCTCTCTCTCTCTCTCTCTCTCTCTCTCTCTCTCCTAGCTAGGGCTAGGTATCATTGAAATCCTTTGATACCGGTGCCAATACAGACAATTGTGACTCAATGCAGATACCACAATGATCAATACCTTACTGTGCCAAATTATGTACTGTATGAGCCAGTCAAAGTAAACAGCCAATCACCAGTTCATACAGTAGCTTGAAACAAACTTGCTCATTGGCTCATTGACAATGATGAGATCAACTATACTTCCTTAGGAAATTCAAAGTGAGTCAGAAGATCTTAAAGAACTTCTACTCGTGCACAATTGAGAGCAGCCTGAGTGGTAACATCATCTCCTGGTCTTGGGAACAGCACCGCACACAACCGCAGCAGACTACAGAGAGTGGCTCGATCAGCCGAACACACAATTTGAGGTGGGCTTTCCGCACTCTCCAGGACATTTACACCAGGCGTTGCAGGCCAAGGCTGAGAGAATAGTCAGACTCTAGCCACCCAAACAACTGCCTCTTTGCACTGCTGTGGTCAGGCAAGCACTACCGGAGTCTCATGGCCAGTACAGAGAGACTCAGAAGGAGCTTCTATCCCGGTTATCAGGATACTCAATGTGGACTCTATGCAACACTAACCCATCCATTATATATTAATTGCACACACATCCACATGCACACACTCACTTTGAACATTCACCTTTAACATGAACTTTAAACACTTTTTATCACTACACCATATGTTATCTATTTTATCCATTTATATTTGCACTACATCTCTACCTCATTATTTAGCATTTTGTTTGCATTTTGTACTTTAGTTTTGTATATTGTATATTTTGTATAGTGTTTGGTCTTTATTCTTTTTACTTCTGTATGAAGCACAATCTCAGGAGGCTCATACAGAACCAAGCATTTCACTGTAATATGCTTGTACCTTATACGTGACAAATAAAACAAAACTTACTTAGGCATACCATAAAAGTATAGGATAAGATTTTAGGAGGCCGCAAACATTGGAGAATTACATATCAAATGTAAATATCATTCGAATCTAATGAATATTAATATTAATTAATTGTTTTGTTACTAGAAGTAGCTATCAGTTATATCAAGTCAAGTCAAGTCAAGTCAAGACAAGAGTTTTAATTGTCACGGCATACAAGTATACAATGAAATGCGGGTGGTCTTGCCCGCAACGATGTGCAATACAGTGGTACAAAAATCCAATAAAAAAACAACATTGTGCAATACACAGGTAACAGGTAACATGGTGTGACATCTCGGTATCTGTACATAGTTATTTACAGAGCATATATATAGGACATGCTAGGTAGCTTTGGTAGTGCAATACACTGTTCCTGTTATTCTAGTTTAAAGTGGCCTTTCCTTTTGGCCATAAGTGTGCGTGTGTGCGGCATGAGTGTGTGCCCGCTCATGTTAAAGTGTTAATTGGCTGCTAGTGTGTGAGCGTGCACCGCGTGCGTGTCGTGTGTGTGTTCATGTGTGTTTGTGTGTGGATAGTTCAGTGTTCTGTGGCACTCAATGTTCATTGTTCAGGGCTCTGATGGCCTGGGGGAAGAAGCTGAGCCTAAGCCGCTCTGTCCTAGTAGCTGGGGTTCGCATGCGTCTGCCTGACCTCAGCAGCTGAAACAGGCTGTTATTGGGGTGGTGGGGGTCTTTCATTATTCTGCAGGCTCTGGATTTGCACCTCTTGTTGTATAGAACCTGCAGGGGAGGTAGTGCAATACCCGTGGTACGCTCGGCTGAGCGCACCACTCTCTGTAGGGCCTTCTTGTCCTGTGCCGTGTTGTTTCCATACCAGGCAGTGATGTTTCCGGTCAGGATGCTCTCTACAGCTCCTGAGTAGAAGGACTGGAGTATCTTCCCCGATACTCTGAACTTCCTTAACTGTCTCAGGTGGTAGAGGCGCTGTTTCGCCTTCTTTACTACTGTGTCTATGTGTGTTGACCATGTCAGATCCTCTGAGATGTGGACCCCCAGGTACTTAAAGCTGCTCACCCTGTCCACGGTAGCCCCGTTAATCATCAGTGGTGTGTGCGTCTCCTGCTGTCCTCTCCTATAATCCACGATCAGCTCCTTGGTTTTACCAATGTCCAGGAGCAGGCTGTTGTCCTGGCACCAGCGTTCCAGTACCTCAACCTCCTCCCGGTAGGCCTTCTCGTCGTTGTCCGAGATCAGCCCCACCACCACCGTGTCGTCTGCAAACTTCACTATGGAGTTGGAGCTGAACTTGGCCACACAATCGTGTGTGTAGAGTGAGTACAGCAGGGGGCTCAGAACACAGCCCTGGGGGGACCCGATGCTCAGGGTGATGGTGTTGGAGGTCTGATCCCCCACCCTGACCGCCTGGGGTCTTTCGCTCAGAAAGTCCAGTACCCAGGCGCTCAGGGCGGAGCTCAGACCTAGCTCGATCAGCTTGTCCACCAGTCTGGTGGGGACTATGGTGTTGAACGCTGAGCTGTAGTCAATGAACAACAGTCTCACATAGCCCCCCTTCTGACGATCAAGGTGCGAGAGGGTGCTGTGCAGTACCTGGGAGACCGCGTCGTCGGTGGACCTGTTTGTCCTGTATGCAAATTGCATAGGGTCCATATCACTGGGGAGGGAGGCACAAATGTGGTCCTTGACCAGCCTCTCGAAACATTTGGCATCAAGGCATGATTCTGTAGATTTACCCACAAGCAGGGGTGTAAAAAGTACACAGAAATTATACTTAAGTGAAAGTATGGCTACCGTCTCAAAATCATATAAAGTAAAAGTCAGAGATCTGGCTAAAAACACACTTGAGTAAAAGTCAGAAAGTTTCTACTTTTAAATGTACTTAAGTACTACAAAGTCAAAGTAACAACTTTTTTTCTGACTGTCTGTTCTTCTGATAGCAGGTGTTTAATCAAAGATCCTCGCTTTCTAGTCTTGCACAAGGACCAATCAGCATGAGTATGGGCGGGTTCATTTTCCATTGATGGGGATTTGATTGGCTGTTTTTAAATAAAGTCCGGCCGCAGGATTAACTAACGTCCACATGTTGCCCAAACGTTGCTCTGAGACACTCAGTTAATCAGCCCTCCCAACATGGAAACAGGGTTTGCACAAGGTCCTTGAAGTGCTTAAAGTGCTCAAGGCCTGGGATTCCTTGAAAACAGCAAATTTTTTAACAAGGTGTTTAAAAAGTCCTTGAAATTCAAATCAGCCATTCACATTGAAAGTTTTGTTCATCCATGATAAAATAGTTCTGAATCAAGAAATAATTTTATTTATTTATTTATGATTTATGAATTTCAATAAAAAAAAATGCATTTAACACAATCTGCGCCGGAAACGAGTTAACTTGTTATTGCCCGCCATGCGTTCAGCGCCAGAAACGAGTTTACTCGTTTTTGGGATCGTTGTTTTGTTTATTCACTATATCTATTCATAATTCATAGGTGCAGCCTCTGGTATAGCCTTCAGACCCTGTCTGAGCTGGCAGACGGTCAACACCGCCCTCTACTGCCAGGCGGAGCTATTGCATCTAATTGAAAATGGGCTGGTGTGTTTTAGGAGGCGATCTGAGCCGGGCGGGCAGGGTTTAAATACTCAGGCGAGCCAGTTCTATACAACGATGGCATCGAACAGTAACTCTGCCCGCCCGGCATTGTGAAACGGTTGGTAGTGTGGTACGGACCTCTACGAGCATTATTTGGAATTGCGATCAGATATTTGGATTATTCAGATATTTGGATTATCTCTTTTGCATTACATCAGATACAATGTAAGAACATTATATATAAATTTGATCGTTGATCTGACATTTATTTCTACCGCGATCACAGCTATCTGTGTGGACCGTGTATGGCTGTTTACCATGTGGTGGGGGGGGGGGGGGGGGGGGCGAGCGCCCTGCTACGACGGTCATTTCATGTATGCACGAGGAGACATAATAATGATAATCTAGCGTTGATTTCAGGATGATTAGATAATCAGCCGAAAAATTACAACGTGATGACTGGATTACACTAAAATGCCTTTTTCTCGTCTTTTTCCTGGAATTACTGAAAAGCACCCAAACCATACTCTATTTAAAACGGTATAAAACGGAAATGTACGGATGAAAAAACAATCTGTCTCGGGCATGTTGACTGGAAGCAACTCACTGAGACTCGACGGCGTTATTAGACCCATAGATATAATATAAGATATATTTTAAGCACTCACAAATGTCGCAGTCCATTTAAAAAAAATGGAAAATAGTGCTTGGGAAAGTACTTGCAAGTCCTTGAATTTCATTTTGCAATGCCTGTGGGAACCCTGTGGAAAAGCCTGAGTGAACCTCATATTGTAGTTTATATACCTATATGTAGGGCTGACCTTCAAAATTTTTTTTGGCAATCGAAGCTTCGGGGCCGAGCTTCGATTTTAATTCGAAGCTTCGAATTAAAAAAAACTTATTTTAAATTTTTATTTAAATTTTTTTTTTTTTATCTTATGTTGTGGGACTTGTACAGCACTTTGGTAAACTTTGTTGTTTTTAAATGTGCTCTATAAATAAAGTGGATTGGATTAATGAATTAAGTAGCCCCTTTCTGACGCAGCCAACACGGCTGTGTGATTTAATTCAAGGTGGATCGCTGTTGTCGTTTGAACAACTTCAGATTTCATGGGAACTACCAATCCCCCAAATCAAGAATGTTTAAGATGAATGAAGTAAGATTTTGATTATTTGAAATATGGCCTGTGTAGACTAAACTATGCACAGAATTATGTCAGTCTACAAGGTCCGGATTCTACATGGTCCGGCAATGTAGACCTTGTAGACTCCACTACAGACCAATTATCAGTGAATGTTCATGCATTTTTAAGAAGGGCTACTTCCACAAAAAAACAAAGAACTCACCAAAACATCTCAATAGCACCTTATCTAAATGTTCTATTTCATATATGGAGATTCATATTTATTTATGTATTGCATGCATTTCTACATTTTATTTCCTATTTTGTTTATTCATCCCAGTATCTTTCTTTCTTATGTGTGGAATTCTACAAGGCATTTACATTCACATTTACATTTAGTCATTTACTGTAGCTGACGCTTTTATCCAAAGCGACTTACAAGTTCTGTACGACAGGTCATCAGGAAGGATACAACTCTATCAGCTGAGTAACAATATTCATCAAAGTGTTGCGTGTTACAGTGTAGGTTAGTTTATTAGGACAAGTGCATGACAGTAAGGTTAGTTAGGGTTAGATTTTTTTTTTTTTTTTTATTATTTTATTTCAGATAATGGTTGAAGAAGTGCGTCTTTAGTCGACAGCGAAAGATTGGACGGGATTCGGCTGTCCTAACTGGGGTGGGTAGTTCATTCCACCATTGTGGGGCAAGGACTGAGAATAGGCGTGTAGGTGGTGTATATGTATTTGAGGATGATATCCTTCAAACAGGCAATAGTGATGATATAATTTGGGCAGTGCTGAGCTGGGTTACTTTCCTCCAGTGTATTTGTCCCCCGGCCCCACCCAATGGCCCCATGCACACACACACACACACCGAAGTAAAAAAAAAGAAAAACATTTTTTTTTTTAATTTTTTTTGAAAAAAAATTATATTTTAATTTTTTTTAACTTTTAGCATTTAAGACAGCCCTACATATGCATTAAAAACAAGTTTTCACACCAATATTGTGTATATGATCAGAACAGTCTTATGTTTGCAGGATAAGTATTTAATGTTCGCTATTGCCCGAGTTGGCCACACTGTCGTCCAGGAAAGGCACACGTGAAACTCAACATAATTATTTTCAGCTAATCTCTTAGATATAACAAGATTGTGTGAGTCAGAAACACATTTAGTGAACCCTTGAGGTGGAAAAATAGAATACAAAATTGGTGGTTGGGGAAGAGACCAAGGGAAAAGGCAAGAGCGGCGATGCAGGCGGGAGAGAGAACGCTGGACCAAGACGCACCCTTGATCATATGAATGGATCCGTGTCTGTGTGACCGGTACACGTCCGCAGCTGTCCACGGACGAGGAATTGTGGAAAGTATGTCTGAGCCTTAGTGGATAGTGGATAGTGGGAAAAACACGCTCTATATTGTAGAGCAGTAGTTCTCAACCTTTTTCATGTCATGGAATTTATACATACATTGATACAGTGACTGGATAATTTGTAAGTCACTTTGGATAAAAGGCTGTGGACCCCCATTTGTTGTCTCTGGGACTCGCATCTGAGAAGATCTTTGTTAGATATGATAGAGTCCAGAATTCCATAGCTGTCTATAGACCACTGCACTTCACTGTGTCTATAGACCACTGCACTTCACTGTGTCTATAGACCACTGCACTGCACGTCACTGTGTCTATAGACCACTGCACTTCACTGTGTCTATAGACCACTGCACTGCACTTCACTGTGTCTATAGACCACTGCACTTCCATGTGTATATAGACCACTGCACTTCACTTCACTATGTCTATAGACCACTGCACTTCACTCCACTGTGTCTATAGACCACTGCACTGCACTTCACTGTGTCTATAGACCACTGCACTTCACTGCTGTCTATAGACCACTGCACTGTACTTCACTGCTGTCTATAGACCACTGCACTTCACTGTGTCTATAGACCACTGCACTTCACTGTGTCTATAGACCACTTCACGTCACTGTGTCTATAGACCACTGCTCTGCACTTCACTGTGTCTATAGACCACTGCACTTCACTGTGTCTATAGACCACTGCACTTCACTGTGTCTATAGACCACTGCACTGCACTTCACTGTGTCTATAGACCACTGCACTTCACTTCACTGCTGTCTATAGACCACTGCACTGTACTTCACTGCTGTCTATAGACCACTGCACTTCACTGTGTCTATAGACCACTGCACTTCACTGTGTCTATAGACCACTTCACTGCACTTCACTGTGTCTATAGACCACTGCACTTCACTGTGTCTATAGACCACTTCACTGCACTTCACTGCTGTCTATAGACCACTTCACTGCACTTCACTGTGTCTATAGACCACTGCACTTCACTGTGTCTATAGACCACTGCACTTCACTGTGTCTATAGACCACTGCACTTCACTGTGTCTATAGACCACTGCACTGCACTTCACTGTGTCTATAGACCACTGCACTGCACTTCACTGTGTCTATAGACCACTGCACTGCACTTCACTGTGTCTATAGACCACTTCACTGCACTTCACTGCTGTCTATAGACCACTGCACTTCAATTCACTGTGTCTATAGACCACTGCACTGCACTTCACTGTGTCTATAGACCACTGCACTGCACTTCACTGTGTCTATATACCACTGCACTTCACTGTGTCTATAGACCACTGCACTTCACTGTGTCTATAGGCCACTGCACTGCACTTCACTGTGTCTATAGACCACTGCACTGGACTTCACTGTGTCTATAGACCACTGCACTGCACTTCACTGTGTCTATAGACCACTGCACTGCACGTTACTGTGTCTATAGACCACTGCACTGCACTTCACTGTGTCTATAGACCACTGCACTGCACTTCACTGTGTCTATAGATCACTGCACTGCACAGTGTCTATAGACTACTGCACTGCACTGCACTTCACTGTGTCTATAGACCACTGCACTTCACTGTGTCTATAGACCACTGCACTGCAGCACTTAACTGTGTCTATAGACCACTGCACTGCACGTTACTGTGTCTATAGACCACTGCACTGCACTTCACTGTGTCTATAGACCACTGCACTGCACTTCACTGTGTCTATAGATCACTGCACTTCACTGTGTCTATAGACTACTGCACTGCACTTCACTGTGTCTATAGACCACTGCACTGCACTTCACTGTGTCTATAGACCACTGCACTGCACTTCACTGTGTCTATAGACCACTGCACTGCACTTCACTGTGTCTATAGACCACTGCACTGCACTTCACTGTGTGTATAGACCACTGCACTGCACTGCTGTCTATAGACCACTGCACTTCACTGCTGTCTATAGACCACTGAACTGCACTTCACTGTGTCTATAGACCACTGCACTGCACTTCACTGTGTCTATAGACCACTGCACTGCACTTCACTGTGTCTATAGACCACTGCACTGCACTTCACTGCTGTCTATAGACCACTGCACTGTGTCTATAGACCACTGCACTGCACTTCACTGTGTCTATAGACCACTGCACTGCACTTCACTGTGTCTATAGACCACTGCACTGCACTTCACTGTGTCTATAGACCACTGCACTTCACTGTGTCTATAGACCACTGCACTGCACTTCACTGTGTCTATAGACCACTGCACTTCACTGTGTCTATAGACCACTGCACTGCACTTCACTGTGTCTATAGACCACTGCACTGCACTTCACTGTGTCTATAGGCCACTGCACTGCACTTCACTGTGTCTATAGACCACTGCACTGCACTTCAATGCTGTCTATAGACCACTGCACTTCACTGTGTCTATAGACCACTGCACTTCACTGTGTCTATAGACAACTGCACTGCACTTCACTGCTGTCTATAGACCACTGCACTGCACTTCACTGTGTCTATAGACCACTGCACTGCACTTCACTGTGTCTATAGACAACTGCACTGCACTTCACTGCTGTCTATAGACCACTGCACTGCACTTCACTGTGTCTATAGACCACTGCACTTCACTGTGTCTATAGACCACTGCACTGCACTTCACTGTGTCTATAGGCCACTGCACTGCACTTCACTGTGTCTATAGACCACTGCACTGCACTTCAATGCTGTCTATAGACCACTGCACTGCACTTCACTGTGTCTATAGACCACTGCACAGCACTTCACTGTGTCTATAGACCACTGCACTGCACTTCACTGTGTCTATAGACCACTGCACTTCACTGTGTCTATAGACCACTGCACTTCACTGTGTCTATAGACCACTGCACTGCACTTCACTGTGTCTATAGACAACTGCACTTCACTGTGTCTATAGACCACTGCACTTCACTGTGTCTATAGAACACTGCATTGCACTGTGTCTATAGACTACTGCACCGCACTTCACTGTGTCTATAGACCACTGCACTTCACTGTGTCTATAGACCACTGCACTTCACTGTGTCTATAGAACACTGCACTGCACTTCACTGTGTCTATAGACCACTGCACTTCACTGTGTCTATAGACCACTGCACCTCACTGTGTCTATAGACCACTGCACTGCACTCACTGTGTCTATAGACCACTGCACTGCACTTCACTGTGTCTATAGACCACTGCACTTCACTGCTGTCTATAGACCACTGCACTTCACTGTGTCTATAGACCACTGCACTGCATGTCACTGTGTCTATAGACCACTGCACTTCACTCCACTGTGTCTATAGACCACTGCACTTCACTGTGTCTATAGACCACTGCACTGCACTTCACTGCTGTCTATAGACCACTGCACAGCACTTCACTGTGTCTATAGACCACTGCACTGCACTTCACTGCTGTCTATAGACCACTGCACTTCACTGTGTCTATAGACCACTGCACTGCACTTCACTGCTGTCTATAGACCACTGCACTGCACTTCACTGTGTCTATAGACCACTGCACTTCACTGTGTCTATAGACCACTGCACTGCACTTCACTGTGTCTATAGACCACTGCACTTCACTGTGTCTATAGACCACTGCACTGCACTTCACTGTGTCTATAGACCACTGCACTGCATGTCACTGTGTCTATAGACCACTGCATTGCACTTCACTGTGTCTATAGACCACTGCACTGCACGTCACTGTGTCTATAGACCACTGCACTGCACTTCACTGTGTCTATAGACCACTGCACTTCACTGCTGTCTATAGACCACTGCACTGCACTTCACTGTGTCTATAGACCACTGCACTTCACTGTGTCTATAGACCACTGCACTGCACTTCACTGCTGTCTATAGACCACTGCACTGCACTTCACTGTGTCTATAGACCACTGCACTGCACGTCACTGTGTCTATAGACCACTGCACTTCACTTCACGGCTGTCTATAGACCACTGCACTTCACTGTGTCTATAGACCACTGCACTGCACTTAACTGTGTATATAGACCACTGCACTTCACTGTGTCTATAGACCACTGCACTTCACTGTGTCTATAGACCACTGCACTTCACTGTGTCTATAGACCACTGCACTTCACTGTGTCTATAGACCACTGCACTTCACTCCACTGTGTCTATAGACCACTGCACTGCACTTCACTCCACTGTGTCTATAGACCACTGCACTGCACTTCACTGCACTGCTGTCTATAGACCACTGCACTGCACTTCACTGTGTCTATAGACCACTGCATTGCACTTCACTGTGTCTATAGACCACTGCACTGCACGTCACTGTGTCTATAGACCACTGCACTGCACTTCACTGTGTCTATAGACCACTGCACTGCACTTCACTGCACTGCTGTCTATAGACCACTGCACTGCACTTAACTGTGTCTATAGACCACTTTACTGCACTGCTGTCTATAGACCACTGCACTGCACTTCACTGTGTCTATAGACCACTGCACTGCACTTCACTGCACTGCTGTCTATAGACCACTGCACTGCACTTAACTGTGTCTATAGACCACTTTACTGCACTGCTGTCTATAGACCACTGCACTGCACTTCACTCCACTGTGTCTATAGACCACTGCACTGCACTTCACTGTGTCTATAGACCACTGCACTGCACTTCACTGTGTCTATAGACCACTGCACTGCACGTCACTGTGTCTATAGACCACTGCACTGCACTGTGTCTATAGACCACTGCACTTCACTGCTGTCTATATACCACTGCACTTCACTGCTGTCTATAGACCACTGCACTTCACTGCGTCTATAGATCACTGCACTTCACTGCTGTCTATAGACCACTGCACCATCCCTGGGCAATCTGCACACACGCCGGTTAGGGAGTAGGTGCGGAAAAGTGACAATAGCTCGGCCGACAAAGTGCCGATTAACTTGGGGTTGGTCTCTCCGTGTTCAGGAGACTCAGGCGTATGAAAAAGTCTATTGGATCATCCAGACTTCCGGTTGAGAACCACTGTCGTAGAGTATAGAGTAGAGTCTACAATCAAACCAAATGTTTACAATGAACATTAATATTACGGATACTAGCAAATATCTAGTGTCTTAGAGGAAGAATAAGCTAGTTACATGTCCCGACGACCCATGTGCAAACAACCACAGGAATGGAACTGACGCAGAGCGCAAAACCCTCACGGGATAAGGATAAGATTCACATGCTTCAGTGTACCAGCTGATACCAGCATATCCCATCATATCAAATCACGTCTCAGTTTCTTCAGGACGTGAGCTCATCCCAACTGTTGTAGATGGGATATGATTTGAGGATCTACACGCTCCAACTCATAGACGGAACACTAAAGCATCTCGAATGATAACGGGATCATTATTAATGTGAATGTGATGGCGCCCAGAGCTCCCGTCGGGGCATTTGGAGTCAGCTCTTTCCCCTTTTGATCTCCCGACTTTCCGTCTGAGAGAGATCCCACCGGAGAGAGAGAGAGCTCCGATACGGAGAGGTGCCCCGCCTAGGCGCCATCTGTGCCTCTCGTGGCCCCGGTCTGTGGTGTTCCTCGTGACGACGCTGACGTCACTCCCGCTCTCCCCACAAAACCATAAGGAGCCACACAAAAGCATGCACACACACACACACACACGCACACACATGTGCACACACACGCACGCACACACACACACACACACGCACGCACACACGCACGCACGCACGCACACACGCACGCACACACACACACACACACACATAGACACACACATTCATTTAGGTTTCCCTCGTTTACAGTCATGTCGAGCTTATTATGCAGAAATAAGCATAAATAAAGCATAGAAAGTCACACGGCATATGAAATCACAACAATAAGACAACAGGACAAGGGTAGTCAAAAGTAAGGATAACAAATACATTTAACGTACAACTTGATTGAAAATAATTTGTGATCAAGGACCTTAAACTCTGCAACAGAGGGGAGAATCTCAAGCTTGTTGTTGTTCACTCCATGAGCTAGGGGCATCATAACAAAATGCAGATTTACCCTATTCTGAGCAAACTCTAAGGACCAGCCAGTCACTAGATCGGGTTCTATAGGTTCCATATTATAAGGAGGTAGCTTACCAGTAAAACATTTTAATTTGAACAAATAGCAGTGTTTGCCAACCAACCTTCTCATAAGGATTTAAGGGTTGAGGTCGCAGGATATTGATATACTTTTATAATATGCACTATCCCTAGTGATGACTGACCACTGTGGCAGAATCCTTTTGGGGTTGACCCAAGACAATAGCTTGAATCACACACCTCTAGAGAATCTGTCCCCAGATGAAATTAAAACGTGATGTGAACGAGACAAGAACAAAATGTACAAGAAACACAACTGAATAAAAACAAAGTTGCTAGTGGGCTTAGACGGTACAAAGGCTTAAATGGTACACATACCCTATACCTATAGAACCTGTGAAGGAACCTCGCTGCATCGCTCTGAAGAAAAAAGACTCAGTAGAACCTTTTCTTCAAGCTCGTTGCTTATGTCATGAGGATCTATAAATATAAAGCCCTGGTCATTTTCAGGGGCTAAGTATCAAGGAAAAACATTTCAAAACGTGCCATTTACTGAGCGTTCTAAGGTTCCTGAGATATAAAGTTACTTAGGAGAATCCTATGCCAGGGAAAGTGCCCCAGGATGATGATTGTGGGTCTACCACCATACCAGGCCGGGCCTGGGGGTGGATAGGTAGAGGCTTCTGCCCAGTGACAGGGCCTGGCCCCCCTCACACGGTTAAGAAACTGTTTGTTTGGGCGTGGACTCCATCCCGACCTTAACTGCTGTGGACAGCTGACGTGGGCCTTCAAAGAGATGCTAAATTCAGAGCACTAGTGGAGAAAAGCTCTGAGTTAGCTTAGCTGTCACTACGGATACGTCAACCTAACATTTGCTGTGTATTTATTTATTGTTTTTAATTTATATTAACGATATGCAAGCTGCCTGTAATGTGAACCTGTTTCTCTACGCGGATGACTCTGCTATTCTTTCCTCCGATAAGGATGTGGACAATTTATGCGGGTGAACACCAGAAAGTAGGGGTGGAACGGTACGCATTCGGGGCATATGTGTATTGTTCGGTTATATAACGTTACGTTAGCTACAAGCTAACTAACTTTAGCCGTAAGCTAACTAATGTTAGCCGCAAGCTAACCGTGGAAACGCTCACAGAGAAATGACTCCATGACACGAGTTCGATTAGTGGGGAAGGGGGGTATATTGACGAGTTAATACTGACAAATGTTGCCTATATTTTTCAGTCAGTTCGGTCTTTGTGTGCCAAACATTATTAAAGGTAAACCTTTTTTTTTACCAAATAAATGAGAAGCATGTTTAAATCAGCAATGCCTCCCCTCTTGCTGTACCAAAATCTCTCCTAGCTCTAACCGTCACTGTCAAAATAATGTGCCTGAATGAATGAATGAATGAATGAAAACTTTATCAACAGATTGCAGAATGGGTACAATACAGTACGGCTCAATACACACAATTGTTAAGGGGATGCAGACCAGAGAAAGACGTTTGTCTTGTTTACATCAGGGTCCCCCATTTTCAATTCATATTGCCTGATGTCAAATGGCCTCATTCTTTCAGTTTTTGCATGACTACATCCTTGAGAATAACTGAAAAGTTGGATTATTTTTAGGCTATATATCTTATGTTGATGCATGGTATTTTTGGAGTGTTACATTAAAAAAAAACAAAAAAAAACAACGTATACCGATCCGAACCGAAAACCGTAAACCTAAAACCGTGATACGAACCGAACCGTCGATTTTGTGAACCGTTCCACCCCTACCAGAAAGGCAGCTGGCCCAGATGGGATAACAGGATGTATACTTAAGTCCTGTGCTAACCAGCTAGCCCCAGTGTTCACCACCATATTTAATCTATCCCTGGCTGAATCCGTGGTCCCTGCCTGTTTCAAGGTGTCCACTATAATACCGGTACCAAAGAAATCCTCCCCAACAGGTCTTAATGACTACAGACCGGTGGCACTCACCTCTATGGTCATGAAATGTTTTGAGAGGCTGGTTAAGGATTACATTTGTGCCTCCCTCCCTGGTGATATGGACCCTATGCAATTTGCATACAGGCCAAACAGGTCCACTGATGATGCGGTCTTCCAAGTACTACACAGCACCCTCTCTCACCTAGACTGCCAGAAGGGGGGCTATGTGAGACTGTTGTTCATTGACTATAGTTCAGCGTTCAACACCATAGTCCCCACCAGACTGGTGGACAAGCTGATCGAGTGCCTGGATACTGGACTTTCTGAGTGAAAGGCCCCAGGCGGTCAGGGTGGGGGGTCAGACCTCCAACACCATCACCCTGAGTATCGGGTCCCCCCAGGGCTGTGTCCTGAGCCCCCTGCTGTATTCACTATACACACATGATTGTGTGGCCAAGTTCAGCTCCAACTCCATAGTGAAGTTTGCGGACGACACAGTGGTGGTGGGGCTGATCTCTGACAACGACGAGAAGGCCTACCGGGAGGAGGTTGAGGTACTGGAACGCTGGTGCCAGGACAACAGCCTGCTTCTGAACATTGGTAAAACAAAGGAGCTGATCGTGGATTTTAGGAGAACACAGCAGGGGAAACACACCACTGAGGATAAACGGGGCTACCATGGACAGGGTGAGCAGCTTCAAGTAGCCTACCTGGGGGTCCACATCTCAGAGGACCAGACATGGACAACACACATAGACTCAGTCCTAAAGAAGGCGATGCAGCGCCTCTACCACCTGAGACAGTTAAGGAAGTTCAGATTATCGGGGAAGATACTCCACTCCTTCTACTCCGGAGCTGTAGAGAGCATCTTGACTGGAAACATCACTGCCTGGTATGGAAACAGCACGGCACAAGACAAGAAGGCCCTACAGAGAGTGGTGCGCTCAGCTGACTCACTCACTCACTCACTCACTCACTCACTCCTGCATTCCTGTGTGTTAGTTGGTTGGATCCACTACACTCCGGTTACTTACTACTGAACGGACGTGTTTTTGCGGACCTCCCAAACTTTCAAACTTTAGACTGTTTTCTTTCTTTTTACCATCTTTTAACCAGTGATCTTAACTGATCACTGTGACTTTTGCTCTTATCGTTTATACTGTTGGATTTATTGGTTTTATGTGACTTTTTACTGGACGTGACCTAAAGCTATCGGCGCTTGTTGTTGCCATAGCTACAGCTACACGCTACAGTACTCACAGTGCTGAGCTCCCCCGAGGAAATGGCTCCAACATCAGATGTCGCAGAGATGCGAACGGAACTGAAGAACATCGAGATACTAGTAGTGGATCTTCTCAAGCGTCAAACGGAGCTAATGTCCAAGCTGGCTAGCATGGAAAAAGCGGACGCAGGCCGCACCGGTAGTCCCTCCTGGGCGACAGTGGTGAGGGGCCGACGGAAGCTCTCCCTTCCTCTATATGATCCCTTTGAATCACCTCAACTATCAAACCGATTCAATCCTCTTTGTAGTGATTCCAGCCTCCTTGGCTCTCCTTCGCTTCCGTCTCCTGCTGCTAGTACTGTAGCTTTGCTCAAAGACTATCCGATGATAGCTACTAGCCAGGCTCCAAGCGAAGCTGCCAGGACGGCCCTCTCCAGCTCACAACTCAACCATGGAAGTATATCTACAACCCGGAGCAGAAAGCGCTCTGCCCTGTTTGCTCTCGCATCGCCAAGCTCCCCAGACTCACGCGATGGGTCCGACTCCCCAAAGTTTAAACGCCCTCGTCTGCGGTGCTCTGCAGCCCATACCAGGATGATCATTCAAACGGCGAGTGTCATCGATGGAAATGCCGCTGTGAACGAGCCCCTCCACACGGCACTGCTGCCCGACCAACCGTCTAACTCCGCCAGCAATGCAGACGCTACTCCTGCGGCTTTTCACCATAGAAACCTGGCCATCTACGACGGGGAATGCATCCAGGAACAGCCAGAGATCCTACTCATCGGAGATTCCATCACCAGGTTTTTGCAAATACCACACGGCATTACGTATTGTTTTTCCGGTTTAAAAGTTACTGACCTACTAGAGTGTACTCCCGAAATCATCGAGAGATATCCGTCCGCCCACACCGTTATTATTCATATCGGAGCAAATGACGTAATGGCTAGACAATCCGTTAAACTCCAATCTGACTTTGAATCACTAATACTCACTATTGAAAGCCTGGGTAAAATATGCATTGTATCTGGCCCCATTCCATCCATAGGTCGTGGATCTGAGCGATTTAGCCGTCTGTTCTGGTTGCACAAATGGCTACAGACCCACTGTACTACTATAGGACTTTGCTATATAAATAACTTTGATCTGCTCTGGTCCAGGAAAGACCATTACAGACCCGATGGCATCCATCCAAACATATCAGGGGTAAATGTGCTAATACATAACGTCATACAAAGTATAGCATCACTGGCCTGACAACCAACCATATCTAGCTCTGTAGACTATATACAGAAGCAGCCTAAACTACAAAAAAACACGTTGAGTGTCATCCCGATTCTGATCACCAAAAGACTAATCAATTACTCATTATCACGTCCCATATGTAAATCTAACCTTATCAATATCAGTGTTCAACCACAGACTATCTCACACCCCACTACAGAACCCGTACAGCTAAAACTAGCACTGTTCAACGTTAGAGCGCTGAAACAAAAATCATTTCTGATAAATGAACTCATAGTAAAACATGGTGTACATTGTATGTTTTTAGTAGAGACATGGTTAGACAATATCACTGGTGTAGCAACACTGATTGAGACCTGCCCTTCCAATTTTAAATTCTATCAATCAAACAGACAGAGTGGGAGGGGAGGAGGAATAGCAGCAATCATCTCCACTCAATTTGTGTGCAATGATATTGACCTGGGAACATTTTTATCATTTGAATACCTTGCTATTGTATTAAAAACAGAAATGCCACCAAGGTACTCGCCACTCTTCATACAGGAATTTTCAGAACTCATATCGATCTGCATTACCAGGTATGATAGAATCATTCTTAATGGAGATCTAAATATTCATATCAACAAAAAGGATGACCCCAGGGGTTGTGAGTTTCTGAACCTACTGGACAGTTTTGGACTGATGCAACATGTTCACGAGGCCACCCACCAACATGGCAACACTCTGGACCTACTAATAACAACAGGGCTAAACATTGAGAATATATCAGTAAAACAAATTCCAATTTCTGACCATTATTGTGTGTTCTATGGTACAAGCCTAATATTACATAAGACCAGAAGCGAATTCCTAGTTCACAGAAGGCTTCTGGACGCTAGAGCTGAAGCAAAATTCTCTAGTATGATGAAATCATACGACCAATGCAGTGAATCCTCCTTAAATCAGCAAGTGCAAAACTTCCACAGCACCTTGTCAACTGTGTTAGATACTGTTGCCCCTCTAAAGGTTAAAAAGGTAAAAACTGATAGAATCTCTCCATGGCTAAATAAAACCAATGTTAAAGATAACAAGAGAAAATGTAGGATAGCCGAGCGAAAATGGAGGAAACTCAAACTCACAGCTCACTTTAATTTATACAAAGACGCCATGGGCGCATACAATAAGGCAATACAACTTGCGAGAAAGGAATATTTTTCCAAAATGATCTCAGAAAATATGGGTAACTCCAGGGTACTTTTTTCCACCATTGACCGGCTGATTAACATACCACCCCCCCATATACCGCAGCAATCAGCCACAAAATGTGAAGAGTTCGCAGTTTTCTTTAATGAAAAAATATCATTGATTAGAGCAAGCATTACCGCTGATATGGATCTGGCTATGAGTGAAACCCCACCTGAGATAACTATGGGGGAATTCACATGTATTACATTACCTGACCTCTGTAAGATTGTCTCTGAGTGTAATTCCGCCACCTCCTGCCTCGATCCTATACCAACAGCATTTCTCAAGCGGGTGTTTGATAGTGTCTCAAATCATGTCCTTGAAATCATAAATATGTCTCTTCAAACAGGCACTTTTCCAGATGCATTTAAAACAGCTGTAGTAAAACCACTACTAAAGAAAACAAACTTAGATGTAAACGAACTAAAAAGCTATAGGCCAATATCGAACCTTCCATTTATCAGCAAGATATTAGAAAAGATAGTCTCAGTACAAATAAACTCCTTTCTCAAAGATAATAACATCATGGAGGAACTACAATCAGGTTTCAGAACAAATCACAGCACTGAAACTGCCCTTACCAAAATAGTTAGCGACCTCAGGCTAAACTCCGATGCTGGCAAAGTCTCAATTCTTGTCCTATTGGACCTTAGTGCAGCGTTCGATACGATTGACCATAATATCTTGATCAGTCGTCTAGAAAGACTGGTTGGCTTTTCCGATCATGTACTAAATTGGCTCATAACATACATTAAGGGGAGAAGGTTCTATGTTAAGCTTGGAGACAATGTATCCGAGGAACATGACAGCAATTTTGGAGTCGCACAAGGAAGCTGCCTTGGTCCATTACTCTTCTCACTATATATGCTGCCCCTCGGGGACATCATTCGAGACCACAATGTATGCTTCCATAGTTATGCTGATGATACACAACTATATATCTCCGCAGAACCAAATAACACTACAGCCATACAGTCCATTACAAATTGTCTGTTAGCAATAAACAAGTGGATGAACAATAACTTCCTAAAATTAAACGAAAGCAAGACCGAAATCCTATTGATCGGCCCAAAAGCGAAAAGGGAAGTGCTTTGTAAAAACCTGGGGAGTCTGTCATCCTATGTAAAGACTGAGGTTACAAGCCTAGGTGTCATCTTGGACTCAGACCTGACCTTTAAGTCTCATATAAATAAGGCCATGAAAACGTCATTCTTCCACCTAAGAAACATAGCGAAAGTAAGACCTTTCGTAAATAAAAAGGATGCAGAGAAACTTATTCATGCTTTTGTATCAAGTCGGCTTGACTATTGTAATGCACTGTTCACTGGTCTTCCCAAAGCAACCATTGGGAAGCTTCAGCTTATCCAAAACTCTGCAGCTCGATTACTAACTCATACAAGGAGAAGAGAACATATCACTCCAGTCCTGGCCACTCTGCACTGGCTTCCAATAACTCATAGAATTGATTTTAAGGTCCTTTTCCTAACATATAAAGCTCTTAATGAGCAAGGCCCAAAATACATAGCAAATTCCCTAGTTAGTTATCTGCCCTCAAGAACGCTACGGTCATCCACTACAGGTTTACTAGACACGCCCAGAAACCAAAAAAGGATAGGAAGTATGGCATTTGCCAACTATGCCCCAAAACTATGGAACACACTACCAACACACATCAGAAACGCCAGCTCTATACACATTTTTAAAGGAAAATTAAAAACGTACCTATACAGTCTAGCTTACAAATAGTTATGGCTTGGAAAAACCTGATGGATCCATGAGGCTAGGATAAGCCTTGTGGACCCAACTTTTTAGATGAAGGAACGGGTACATAGGAGACACGCCTCCAGTTTTTCAAAAGTTTTTGACACGCCTCAGCTTCTGAGCTGAAGGCGTGTTTTTGCGGACCTCCCAAACTTTCAAACTTTTTAGATGAAGGAATGGGTACAATAGGAGACACGCCTCCAGTTTTTCAAACGTTTTTGACACGCCTCAGCTTCTGAGCTGAAGGCGTGTTTTTGCGGACCTCCCAAACTTTCAAACTTTTTAGATGAAGGAATGGGTACAATAGGAGACACGCCTCCAGTTTTTCAAACGTTTTTGACACGCCTCAGCTTCTGAGCTGAAGGCGTGTTTTTGCGGACCTCCCAAACTTTCAAACTTTAGACTGTTTTCTTTATACGTTTTTCTTTTTCTTTCTTTCTACCACAAGACGCGGCCACTGATGGGTCCATGGGACTTGGATAAGTCCTGTGGACCCAACTCTGGCCACTGACCACATGAGCGAACGGGTACATACGCACACAATACACGGCCACTGATGGATCCATGGGACTTGGTAAAGCACTATGGACCCAACTATGACCACTGATAAAAACGTAACTACACTAGCATTATAAGACCTAAACATTGCTACCTACCATACAAGTGCATTGGTTTAGTGCACTTCCGGTTGCCACTGAGCGGAAATGTTTGTGCGGACCTGTTCTCCCAAACTGGTAAGCAAATGACTGTTTTTACGTTATTTTCATTTTTACGTTACTATTATTATTATTATTATTATTTTTTTTTTTAAACATTGATCTTAACTGATCACTATGACTTTATTGCTTTTATCGTTATATATGCCTATAATTGTGTACAGCACTTTGAGCTACATGACATGTATGAAAGGTGCTTTATAAATACTTACTTACTTACTTACTTACTTACTACGGGTATTGCACTACCACCCCTGCAGGTCTTATATAACAAGAGGTGCAAATCCAGAGCCTGCAGAATAATGAAAGACCCTCACCAACCCAACAACAGCCTGTTCAAGCTGCTGCGGTCAGGCAAACGCCTGCGAACACCAGCAACTAGGACAGAGCAACTTCGGCTCAGCTTCTTCCCCCAGGCCATCAGAGTCTTGAACACTGAACTCTCCACACACAAGCACACATGAGCACACACACAACACACACACTGTATATGCTCACACACTAGCAGTCACTTTAGCATGAACACACACACACACACATGCTGCACACGCTCACACTCACGGTCACTTTACACAATGAAAGGTCACTTTAAAAACAAGAATGGGAGTGGTTCTTGTATAGTAAACAGATGGATATAGCAAGCTAGCATAAGGACACATAGTATAACTGTAGATTGTATAGTATAGCATTGTATAGTAGTGTACATAAGACCCAGTGCCTCATCCGTAGCTAACAGTGTATTGCACTATCGCAGGACCTTAGCATGTCTTACCATGCTTTTTGAGGGGGTAACGGTAACATTGAGCTAATGAAGTTGATTCTAGGTAAAACATCCATCTTAACTATTGATACTCGTGCCTGTACTGCGTTTTTAAGTTTGGACCACCTGTCAAAGTCGTATTTGATCTTATTTTGGAATTTTGTGTAATTGTACTTCACCGTTTGGCTTATAGTAGGGAATACCTCAACTCCTAAACATCTGAAGTGTTTAAACATTGGTATTTTTTCTGGAAGGAGTATATTCTTTGCAGGGGCATTAAGTGGAAGGAAGGCCGACTTTGGCCAATTTATCCTAAATCCCGATAGATTGCCAAAGTCATCAATCAACTTGAGAAGATGAGGCATTGAGGTGTTAGGGTTTTGCATGAACAATATTACGTCGTCCGCATATAAACTAATATGATGTTGTGTGCCCTTAATTGCGATTGGTTCTATGGATTGGGATTGTCTTATATATTGTGCTAAAGGCTCTAATGATAAAGCTAATAGTCCGGGACTAAGAGGGCAACCCTGTCTGGAAGAGCGCGATACCGGAAAGATTTTGGAGGTGATTATATCTGTTGTAATCATGGCCGATGGGTCTTTGTATAATACTTTTTGTAAACTTTATGTTATGTCTTATTCTTATTACTTGTATTATTGCACAAATGTCTTATTCTCATCCTATTCTTATTATTGTATTATTGCACAATCGTTGCGGGCAAGACCCCCCGCATTTCACTGTATGCTTGTATGCCGTGAAAAAATACAACTCTTGACTTGACTTGACTTGACTTGACAAGCTACAGGCCACTCTCAGTAAGGAATTCTCTACCATAAAACATTGGCTCATTGACAATAAATTATCTCTGCATGTGGCCAAAACAGAATACATCATCTTTGGTTCCCAACCCAGGCTGCGGAAGCTGGTCAGCTTTTTGCGGCAAAAAAGTGTTGCCACCTAGACAGCAGCCTGACCGGGGAATCTATGGCTCTCAAAACTATGAGCAAGGTGAATTTCCTGGCCAGAAAAGCACATTTATTAGACCCTGAAAGTCTTCGCATTCTGGCAATTTCACTTGTTTCTTGTTGCTTTGACTACAGCTATCTGTTCTTGGTACGGAGGTCTGACCAAAGTTTTAAAAGATAAGTTACAGGTTTCCCAGAACAAACTCATCCGATTAACTCTAGGACTAGCCTCCAGAGCACATGTGGGCAAACAACACTTCCAGTTGCTGGGCTGGCTCTCTCTGGAAGCCAGGTCTGTGCAACTTCAGCTCAATATAGTTCAGAACATTTATAATAATAAATCTTATCTCTTATCTTACAAATTATTTTCAGTGGAACAGGGACATGCATACCCATAACACCAGAGCCATCATTGTCGACCTGCGTATTCCAAGGTTCAAAACAAATATGGGCATATGTTATCATTGTACATATGTCTATACCGAACACTGACCTCATTTTCTTCTTCTAAATTCATGCTATATTATGTTATTATGTTATTTGATACTATCTTGTCTAGCACAGTCTCTGGAGCGTAACAGTAAGAAGCATTTTGTATGAAAGTATCCTGTACTTCTGTATGACAACTATTAAAGAACTTGAACTTGAACTTGAACTATTTTAAATTCTGGGGAGCCACAAATTGGAATTTGCTACCTTCACAGCTAAAATGCATTAGTAGCCGACACAATTTTAAGAAAAAAGTCAAATCATGGCTCCTCGACAATGTCAAAAACTAGTTATTAAAATGCATGAAAATTTTGTCTGATACATTGTTGTCTGTGGTTATGTTTGTACTGCATTTAAAATCTTCATGTCTATGTAGTTTGTCAAATTGTTATTTGTGGTCATGTTTTGTATTGCTTGTCTGTCTGAGACCAAGGACCACAATGGAAATAAGTCTTGACTTTTTTGTGTAGCATCCTTGACGTTTTACTGGAATCTCAAATCAAAGCAAATCAAATAAAATATTTCAGTGGCCGGCCCGTAAACGGATAAGTTCTACTGAAGAGCTGAGGAATGTGCTTTGATTTAGTGATGATATCTGTCTGATATATATGGTAATAGAATCTGCAGCCATTAAATGTTACACTGTATGTATGTCGTTTTTGAGTAAAATTACATTTTCAGCAGGAGTAGTGCCATTTAGTGCTCCAGTACTGTGAATATCTTTCTGATGGCCAATGACGTATTTAGTCAAGGTTTCTAGCTATACATTATTATTATTATTTTTTTATAACGTTTTATTTTTTATTTTTTTTATTCTAGCTCACAATTTCATACCTCTAATACCTCTCAATGACCACTATAGCGGTGACATCATCATTGAAATGCTCCGCTCTCAATATTCTAATCTCCCACCTGAAAGGGTTTTCTAAACCAGATCTCATTCACCCTGCAGTCCACAGAGTGGATTACCTCATTAGTCTCGCATACTGTGTTAATTGAGGTTATATTGGTGCCATGGGGGCTGTAGTGACCCACTAGGATTAAGGTGAGACTTCAGCAAAAAATGCACATGAATCTCGTCACTCGTGAAATGAAATACAGCTGAATTTGCATTGATATTACCCTATCCCCTCAGAGAAAAATAATTACAAAAAAAAAGAATGTTACGCCTTTTAATTCTTCAACCGGGGGGTCTTTCATGTTCGCTCTGAGAGCATCTGAGACGCGGCCTCTCTTCCTATAACCAGGCCGTAGTGTCCTTTTAGAATGTATGATGGTGACATCATCATATACCTGGTCTGGGGTTGTACTATATGTGTGGGTGGAGTTATTTATAAAGCACCTATTCTGGGGTATTCAGGAAAGTAGTGCAAGAGTCAATGATATAGAAAAGTTTGCACTCAAGGCGACCAAGGAGTGAGCCGTGTGGTGCGAGAGGCCAGCATAATAGTCATGAATTATTCTTGCATACTTGTGTAGCTGCCATTTGTAATATGTATTTACGGAATCCTGTACATTAATTATGTCTGACATTCTGATATTTCTTCGTAGATATAGTGTTAACTGGGTCGGATCTATTCCAAACCTATGATTAATGATGTATATTTCTGTATGGGTTATATTTCCTTGTAGGCCTCTTGGCCACAATATGGCTAATGGGCTGATTGGTGGCCCTCCTTGCCTCCCATCAGCCTCATTCCTATTGGCTCCCGCTAATAGACTGGTTGCTTATTTAGAGTCAACATGAAAAACATGGAAGTAGATGATGGTTCACCTTTTTTTTTTGTTCACTTAGTCCCCCCCCCCCCCCCCCCCCACTATGTAAATAAATCATCTATTTTTGCATCCAAAGTACCTCAATAGTTTTTGTGAGTCTTTCAGTTCTCTCTGATTGCATAGATGTAGTGCAAGAGGACAAGAGGAATGAGGGCTAACATCTCTATAATGTACGAGACCCGTGGAGCCTGCTGTCCCAAAATGAAAAGCAGAGGAGAACATGCCCCCCCTCTCTCTCTTCCCCCCCTCTCTCTCTTCTCCCCTCTCTCTCTCTTCCCCAGTGTGCGAACCATACGACGATTTTTGGGGGAGCCCCCGGGGGCCGAAAATCGTCGTATGGTTCGTGTTTTTATAGTCACATATTTGTCATGTGTAGGTGGGTTTTCCAGCAAACTCACCACTCTCGCTGCCGTTGAGTTCGTAAGGGCTGCTACCACATAGTGGACGTGGTACTTGGTGGCATCCGCGGTAATATCCCTGAGAGCGAATTGGGCTTCGGCTTGCGCAAACCAAGCGTTGGCACTCTGCGCAGCTTGAGTGAAACTGCGTTCAAAGTTCTGCGATCTGCGTTCTGTTGTTCAGTTGACATGTTCGATATAATTTCCGAAATACGTCCAAGATCACGTCAGGCAAATGTAGGAATGCAGTAATGATAGCGTAGACGGAGTCGTGTTCCGATGCAAAAACGCTACTGTCACACAAACAACACTTCCATTCATCTTTCACTCGTCTGTCTCTCTTTAACTACGTCATCCCCCGCTAAGGGTCATGGGAGATGTAGTAAACACCACAAAAGGCTAGAATGCCGTGAATTATGTCCCAGTAGCCACTACACGCAAATCAAAATAGCCTGGCAAAAATTTTGCATGGCAAAAATAGCATTTATTGTCAGTATTTTAGAGACCCCCCCAAAAATTCACAAATCATGTTTTCAGGGGAGCTGATGTCTGAGCTAGGGGAGCCGATGGCAATGTTGGTTTCACTGACACCTAAAATTCTTGCTGTAGATATTTCTAGATAAATCACATCGAGATAGGTAATAACCCATACCTTCCGGCAAATTTTTTCCGGTTGAAACCATCGTGATGCTATCAGCTTTTTAGCAGCTGTGAGACCGGATAAAACTAGTCTCTTTAGCTGTATAGGGGCTGCAAACTGAAAAACATCATTCAACAGCAATACAGAGAGATGTACAGGTATGTTCAGAAATAAGAATTCTGATAATTGCTGGGACACTTCTTCCCAGAATATCTTAACCGGTGGGCAATCCCAATACATGTGCATAAATGTACCCTCATCTCCATTTGTACATAAGGAACATAGGGAATCTTGTTTAAGTCCCATTCTGTTCAATCTTATAGGAGTCAGGTATGTCCTATGAATATAATTAAGATACATTTGTTGGTGGTCCGGGTTACGTGACGCAATTCGAACGTTTGCCCAGACTTCTTGCCAATCAAAATCTATTTCCAAGTCTGGTATATCCCTCCTCCAGACTGAGTCTAGGGGGAGGATTCCATACGAAGACGTTAGTAAGTGATGATAAAAATCAGATACGAAGCCTCTCGATGTCTCTCTTTCATAGAAGAATTTGTGATATCTGTGGTGCTCAATTTGTACCTTTAATGGGACTCCATGAGCCTTCAAACAATCCAATAACTGTGTGTAAAAATAATATGTGGAACTGGTGAGGTTAAATTTTTTTTATATATCTTGATAGCTACAAAAACCCTGTTTGTTGAAAACATCTCCCAATGTGTGTATGCCCTGCTTTTCCCATTTGGGGTATCTTATAGGTTGTTTTCCAATAAGGAGTGCATTGTTATTGAATAGGGGAGTATGGCTATGCCATTTATGTTGGTTAGAATCTTTTTTTGTGTTTCACGCCATATCCGGATCACATGTGTAATAAGGGGGCCAAATTTCAATTCGCATTGCTTAATTGATAATATGGTGTATACTATGTCCTGCAGTCTATGTGGTGCTACTATATTTTCTTCTAA
>NC_140179.1:68281668-68317667 GCF_963971535.1 Notolepis coatsorum
CTCATGCGGCAACCGCTAAAACAATCACTTTAAACAAAATGTCACTTTAAAAAATAGAAAGTCACTTTAAAGGAAGGAGGTACTATATAGTATAGTTTAGATACTTTAAGGAGTTAAAGAGTTAAAATTGTGAATTGTATATA
Organism: Notolepis coatsorum; assembly: GCF_963971535.1. Lineage (NCBI taxonomy): Eukaryota > Metazoa > Chordata > Actinopteri > Aulopiformes > Paralepididae > Notolepis > Notolepis coatsorum. Next base: position 68,281,812 of record NC_140179.1, read on the forward strand.
GTGTATATAGGAACCAGTTTCTCAGGAACTTAGCATGTCTTTTTTACCATGCATATCTTGTGTCTTACCTATTTAATTTTTTCTACGTCTATTTTATTATTGTATTTTGCACAATCAATGTGGGCATGACCACCCACATTTCACTGTATGCCCTGGTATGTATGTGACAAATAAACCTCTTGATTCTTGATTCTTCAGGAGACGGAGAGAGGAAGGGGAAGGGGAGGTGGTAGGTTGGAGGAGGGTGGTTATGCTTGGGAGAACAGGTCGGTTTTGAGTAGGGATTTAAAGGTGGAGAGTGAGGGAGAGTCTCTGACAGTCTGAGGGAGGGTGTTCCAAAGTCTGGGTGCAGCTCGTGAAAATGCCCGGTCACCAAAACTTTTGAGTTTGAGGGAAACAGTGGAAAACAGTGGAAGAGGACCGGAGCGAACGGGTGGGGTGGTAAGGGAGAAGGAGGTCAGTCAGGTAGGGGGGGGGGGGGGGCAGGCTATGGAGGGCTTTGAAGGTGAGGAGTAGTGTTTAGAAGTTTATGCGTTCCTTGATCGGGAGCCAGTGTAGAGAGTGGAGGACAGGAGTGATGTGGTCACGGGACCGGGTGTTTGTGAGGAGGCGGGCGGCTGAGTTCTGGACCATCTGAAGTTTATGGAGGGAGGGGGAGGTGATGCCAGTGAGGATTGATCTGATGGGTTGATCTGATAGACGTAGTGTGCTTGAGTTAGCCTGTGTCATGTCGGGTGGGGTGTGGTGGTCAGTGAACATTTAGTTTTTAGGTACGAAAAAATATGTTGTTTATTTTACTAGCAGCTCGTGACACAGTGACCATGATTCCAGCTCTCAACCAAGCCTCTTTCTACCCCCCTCCCCCTCCTTTGTTTGTTTTGATTATGAATGGAGCAGATACTGATAACACCTGATGATTACTGATGATTGGGATTTGAAAGAAAACACTTTTCACAAATAACCAAATGCTCATTTATTCAACTCCTGTCTCTTTGTAGTGGTCAACGAGTTCAGAATTCAACATTCAGTACGTCACAAAGTACTTGTATGTCTAGCGGTATCAGATTTATAACTCTGCATCATCTGATCGCCGAAGCTCACATTCATGACCGAGTCTGTCAGTTCTATTGTATTTTCTATTCTTAGGGAAAGGCAACAAGGGCATTTGGATTTCATGGCTGGGTCACAGGGACGGAAACAGGCTGCCAGAGGCTCGGTTTCAAACCACATCAGACGCATCATGTAGCGGGCACGGGCACTTTAGGCCTTTATTTCTGTTTCATAATGTAGACTAATGTGTCATAATATAGACCAATATTTCATAATATAGACTAACGTTTCATAATATAGACTAATATTCCATACTATAGACTAATGTTTCATAATATAGACTAACGTTTCATAATATAGACTAATGTGTCATAATATAGACTAATGTGTCATAATATAGACTAACGTTTCATAATATAAACTAACGTGTCATAATATAGACTTATGTTTCATAATATAAACTAATGTGTCATAATATAGACTAACGTTTCATAATATAGACTAACGTTTCATAATATAGACTTACATGTCATAATATAGACTAACGTTTCATAATATAGACTTACATGTCATAATATAGACTTACATGTCATAATATAGACTAACGTTTCATAATATAGACTTACATGTCATAATATAGACTTACATGTCATAATATAGACTAACATTTCATAATATAGACTTACATGTCAGGGATGTATGAGGAGTGTTGTCACAGGGACGGAGACAGGCTGCAGAGGCTCGGTTTCAAACCACATCAGACGCATCATGTAGCGGGCACGGGCACTTTAGGCCTTTATTTCTGTTTCATAATGTAGACTAATGTGTCATAATATAGACTGATAGGTCATAATATAGACTAATGTGTAATAATATAGACTAACGTTTCATAATATAGACTGATATGTCATAATATAGACTTATAGGTCATAATATAGACTAATGTGTCATAATATAGACTGATAGGTCATACTATAGACTAATGTGTCATAATATAGACTAACGTTTCATAATATAGACCAATATTTCATAATATAGACTAACATTTCATAATATAGACTAACGTTTCATAATATAGTCTAATGTGTCATAATATAGAATAATGTGTCATACCTAGACTAATATTTCATATTATAGACTAATGTGTTATAATTAGAGGTGGGCATAGATAATTTTTTTTTAAATCTAGATTAATCTATATGCAATCCTGGAGTTAAAATGGCTAAAAAAAAAAGTCTACCGAAGGCATTCAAAATATGTGTTCTACCCAAATAATGACCAGAGGAGGAGATTTATCCTCTCCTCTTCATCTGAGGAGTCACTAGCTGTTCTATCTCCTTGTTCAACAGCATGAACATGTCTCTTCTTTTTGTAATTTCCAGTGTTTCTTTTAAAACCAGATTTATCGTAATTTTCTGTGCCCTTCTTATTTCTACATGCACGCTCTATGTGGCCTTTTTTCCCACAATTATGACAATCCATTTTTTACACCAACATGTTGGTGCAAGATGTCCTGTTTTTCCACAACGAAAACACGGACCCTGGCCGCTTTGCCCGTCACTGACCTTGTGCACTCTACTCTACTACTTCCTAACAGGGTGGCAGAGGCCGCCACCCCACGAGTGGAGTGCGCCCTGACACCCCCAGGGGGGGCCAGCCCAGCCAACGTGTAGCCAAGGGCAATGCCCTCGCACAACCAATGGGACAGGCGCTGTTTCGACAGTGCCCTACCAGTGGGAGAGCCACCGTAACAGACAAAAAGCTGATCGGTAGCCCTGAGGTCCTGAGTCCGGCTGAGGTAAAACCCCAAAGCCTGGACCGGACATGACAGGTGAAGGCTTGCCTCCAACTCACTAGCGTGAGGAGGCGGATGAAACGCCTGAACCACAATATCCCTGGAGCGAAAAGAGCTCCGGATATTTTCTGGCACGAAGACTGGATTAGGCCGCTGAGTGGCACCGCTATCGACACGAATAGACAGGCACTCAGGCCGCACCGAGAGAGCACAGAGCTCACCCACGCGCTTATCGGAGGCCAGCAGGAACGCAGTCTCGAACGACAGCTGTTCCAAAGGCGCTTGCTCAAGAGGCTCAAACGGGGCCTCGGACAACTGACCAAGGACCAATTGAAGATCCCAACTCGGAGACAGAGAACGTTTCACCGGCTTAAGGCGCCGAGCGCCAAGCAGGAAACGCTTCACAAGAGGGTGGCTGAACAACGTACGCCCTCAAACGCCTCATGACAAGAGGATATAGCCGCAGCATATACCCTCACCGTCGAAGCCGACAGTCTATCAAGGATACACTGAAGGAAGGTAAGGACAGCGTCCAGGGGGCATCTTGGAAAAATACGCCACCTACCCGCGTAAACCGCGATAGTTGAGGGAGCATGCGCGTTCCGGTTGGTATCAACCACAGAAGGATCCATCCTCTCCAGACTCAGCCTCTCACCAGCTAAACCATCAGCGGTTGGCCCAGCACAGGGAACTGGCACAGAGACCCGTGCGCTTGAGAGAGGGCCCGCGATGACCAAGGAACAGGCCACGACGGGGCTACCGAGCGCTGGAACAGGACCGAGAACCACACAGCTGCGCCCCCGGTCCGACGCAATCAGGATCAAGGTCCTGCGCTCCTCAACGTACCTGCCCCAACAACTGACCTAACAGATGTATGGGGGGAAAGAATCCCAGGCGGCCACGGCATCGGTCCCAGACCTGCCCGCCTATGTCTGGACGTAATCCCCACTTGTCAGGGTGAAGACCGCCCGCGACATCACACCTGTACCCACATTCACCCTGCCGGGGATGTGGAGAGCCCTCAGGCTGCGCAGATGGAGAACACCCATACCCAGCCGCCCGCCGCCCGGTGCAGACGGGCGGAGCGTACTCCTCCCTGTCTGTCGACATACGACGCTGACGTTGTATTGTCCGTCCTGATCAAAATACAGTTTGAGGACCAGAAGGACCGCCTTCAATACCAACACATTGAACGTAGCACAGACCGGGCAGCATGGCTTGCCAGCTGCCCCCTACTGCGTTGGCCCGATGCGTCTCCAGCGAGGGAGGCGTCGGTGAAAACGTGACGTGTGACAGCCTACTGCCCATGGGGACCCCCCTGGTGAGGACCCCAGGCCCTCCCCAGGGGGCGAGGTCCCCTAGTACTGACACCTTGGGAACCTTAGCCGCTTCCACTTGCCTCTCACCGGGTCTATTTCCATACTGGAAAAAACCCACCTCCGTAACTTCCCCTGGGGTGAAGAGGAGGCCAAGAGGGACCACGGAATGAGCAGATGCCATCATACCGAGCAGGCGTATCACGGAAAGCGCCGTAACCGTCCTAGGACGGAACCTCCCGAGCGTGTCGATAACACGCTCTGAGAGGGATGCCCATAGCACTCCACCCATTGACTGGGAAGAGGAATACTCTACTTCCAGTCTACAGCAAACCCCAGGCTGGTAGGAATTCCACCACCTGCCTGGTCTGAGACCTGACGATCCACCTTGACCGCCAAGGACCAGAACGTCATCAGGGCAGAATACACTTCGTAACCCCTGATGACGCAGACGCCCCAGTGCGGCCTCCACGCACTTGGTGAAGATGCTAGGGGAGCCAGAGAAAAACCGAACGGCAGCCTCTGGTACTCATATGCTAAACCCTGCAAAGTAAGCGTAGGTAAGCCCTAGGATGGAAGATCGGGGATGCGAATACGCATCCTACAGGTCTATGGAGGAGAACCAGGCCCCCACCTGACAGTGTTCAACAGGTAGGAGACGATCCAAAAAATGCTGAACCTTCCCATGGGACAGGTCCAGCATGAGTCTGACACCCCCCCTCCCGAGTTCTCGGGCACCAGAGAATACCGGGAGGAAAACGACACGACGATGGCTTGCTTTGTCCACAGAGATTGGATCTCATTGACCAGAGCTGTCACTGCTGGTGACCCTGACAATACGCTCCAGGATACCCGGGAAAACAACAACATTTACCCAGATATCCTGCCCCTTGCGCCAATACACAACTCGGCTGTCTCCCGGGACAACTCGAGCAACATCACCAACGCCAGCATTGTTATGCCTAGTGACATCCCACAGCGGGGAACATTAGAACAGCGACCCAGCATTATAGCATTAGTATTAGCAGCGCGCTCCAGGATAGCCTGGAAAACGTCCAACTCAGAGGGACGTTCACCCAGATATCCTGCCCCTTGCGCCGATACACAACTCGGTCGTCTAACAGAACAACAAGCAGCATTACTAACACCAGCGTTAATGCCTGATGGCACAGAGCCTACCTGGGTGCGAGGTAGCTCGATAGCTACACATCGCACGTCGTCCCTCTGTCTGCTGTCAACAAGACGATGAAACCCCAGTTACAGTCCCGACGCGGATGCATCGAGATGCATCCAGCTGCAGGACCCATATGCGCGCCGTCGGAACATGCTGAGAAGATTCCAGGGGCTGGCAAATCTCCGGCATTGTTCAATTTCTCTCTGCAGATCATAAACGCTAGTTACACAGGGTGCAAGCATCCGCCATGATGGAAAAGGAAAAAAAGGAAGAGTGAGTGGTGACCACGCCCGGTGTCTTATAGTAAGCCACTGGGGCGGGGCCTGGTCAAGTGTTTGGGTGTTTTGTTTTCGTTCATGGAGTACAGTAGGTACAGGAGATGAGGTATATCTCGATATGGCTTAAGAGCGGGACGTGATGCCAGTACGAGTATATAACAAAGGTCCCGACGGACTTCTTCTTTCTTGCATTGCGCAGATTCAGACGTCCTCATCGCCTAATTGTGTTATATCCTGAGGACTTCTTAACCTCACCTGTATAACAATGATTACCGGACCACTACTTTAGTTTGACACATTATTCCGACTACAGCTTTGACACATTATTCCGAATACAGCTCAGGTACATACTGTGGAATCACTTCCGGGTACCACAACGTCAGGCTGGGAACTACGTCAAGTATTTAAGGACAATACATCACACTAATGTATGGCTCCCAGACCCAACTTTGAGAAATAGATTAACGGCTGCAATTGTTATATCGCGCGATAAACGCTCCGCGTTAACTTAGCCCGGTAATGGCGTTAACGGCCCGGCCTTAGTTATAATATAGACTCATGTGCCATAATATAGTCTAATGTGTCATAATAGACTTATGTAATATCTCACACACTGGGCCCTAATCGAATGAGTTCAACTCTTTCAGAACAAGTAGATAAAAACAAGCCCAAAGAGTATCTAATTGATACGAATTAATAGATACTTATGAGGATATCTGTACTGTATGTACTTAGGTATCATGTACTATATAAATACATGGTTCCCAACGTTTTCAAGGCGCGACCCCCGAAATAACGTGTCAGAGAGGGAGTTGGAGGCTATACAGTTTCACTATTAATCAGGTTTTAATCTGTTTCGGACATCATCCATACATGCATTGAATTGATTAACCTTTGGTTTATACCAGTGCCACCAGTCATGTTATATGCCGTATTTGCTATCGCGTTCCGCTCTGAGCCGTATGAGATATTCTATCTCCTATGATACCTAATGTATCTCCCTACGAACAAAAAAAATACATGCACCACACCTGTATGGGGCTCCGCCCCCATGGTGGCACCGCCCATATAGCAGTGACGGTAGTCACCACACACCCTTCCTCTATTTTCGTCCCAGCGTACTCGGATGCGTGCACCGTACGATAACTAGTAGGATGAAAAGATCAGAGTCATAATGTTGGAAGCTTACCGGAGGTTGCTGGCCCCTGGCATCTTCGACGCATGTTTTCGGCGACACGACGGGCCTGTGTTGATGTTCCTCGTTTGATGACAGCACATCGAGGTTCAGCTGTACAAGGCTGGCTGTCGGGCCAGCTTGTACTCAGGTAGGCCCTGTGTCTTCAGGCATGGGTATTAGTGTTAGTAATGCTGGTTTGTTTTGTTAACACAACCATGTTGTGTGTTGGCGCCGGGGGCAGGATGGTTTGGTGAACGTTCTCTGCAGGGAACGGTTTCCAAGCTGTCTTGGGCGTGCTGCTAAAACATCTAAAGCTATGCTACATGCTATCGCTAATGCCGCATGCTATTACTACTGCTAATTGCTATGCTGTTTTAATGTCTCCGCCGTGAGATGTTGTCACGCTCCCTCCTCTTGCCCGGTTCATCAATGAAGGTCAGTCGGTAGCTGTATGTTGTGGTTTTTTTTGCTGAGTTCTATTTACCTTTTTCGGGTAAATGGGTTGACAACAGGGTAGGTCGTGGCTAGGTTTCCTAGCCAGGTATTTTACCTTGTGTTCCGGCAGGGTTTGTTGAACGGTGTTCCCATCTGGGTTGGCGTCGGGTAGTGGGGCTATGGGTCCAGCCGACATGGTAAACATGTTGCGTGTCTGTGCACAGGCAATTGTTGTCTTGGGTCCCACATCGCCTGGCGCTAGGCTGCAGTAGTATAAGGGCAGGGCCGCCTGGGAGAAATGTGAGGCCCTGTGCGTTTTTAGACGCGAGGCCCCCCACCTCCTGGGGCGGCCCTGTGTAGGGGGCTATTGTTTCGTTTTGTCACTCTGCTATGAGAAGGTCTGTCTTGCTACAGTTTTCTCTCCTCTCAAACCATTCATACTGACGGTCAATCGGTATACTGGGGGAGTAGTGCGGGGGGGGGGCTTTGTTTACCTTTTTTGGTAAATGGGCTAAACTAGGGCTGGTGTCCTGTTGTGAATATTTTGAATGAAGACGGGTCTGGTCCGTCTCCCCTTAAACTTTGTGTGTATGGGTTTGCTCATTCTACAGTTTTTTGTGGTTTAGCTCTTTTATTCATTTAACCCTTTCATGGTGCACACCACAGTGGAGGGTGCTGTTTGCAATCACCACTGGTGCTCCATGTTAACATCAGTCCTTTGTTTTTGATATATTGAAACAATGCCCCGCCCGGCCGACACCATGGGTGGGTCGGCCTGGCGAGTGGCTGGTGGGCTGTTAAGGCTTGTACCGCCATGGTATGGAATTGGCAACGATTAGAACTGTGTTCGAATTGCTGTTTTTTTCTATTAGAAAAATGGTGTCTGGTGGAGGGGCCTTGAGGGCCAGCCGACGTCGACACATCGCGCGAGGTTGTTGACGTTATTAGCTTTGACCCAGCCGCAAGCTATAACCGCTCAGGGTTCCCCTCTCTGCAGGGGATTTTGGGCGCGGGCGGTATTGTCCTAGGCCCTACACCGCCTCACACCGCGCAGCCAGAAGAAGAGAGAGCACGGCCTCGTCAGCGGTGATGACGGGGCCCTCGACAGGCGGCCATGTTTTTCCCCCGCCAGAGGTATCCTGGGCGTCGATTCGACAGGTGTCCACAAGGCCGACAGCCTTGGCGGCCGAGGGATCGGCCATGTAGGATGGGTTCGGCTTGAACAAACAAGCCGTCACCGTCCTGCCGCGAGCAGCCCGCTCTCCGATCGCTCCCTTCCCCAACACCAGCGGAAGAAGTGGGCTCTGATTGTTTCCTTTGGCTGCGGGCCGCGTGCCTTCGTTGATGCACGGGCGGACCCCTTTTCGCTTCTCATGGGGACAGGGGCTGACACCCAGTTTATGGCTGAGCCTGGGTCTGTCCGTGAGAATGTTGTGCTGTCAAGCGGCTCCCACACCTTGATCTGTGTTGGTTGAGCCTGGTGTTACGTCTGTCAACTTAAGTGTTGTCAGCAGGGGGGCTCGAAACCTTTTGAGGCACACAGTGCGGGCTTCCCCGGCCTCGCCTTCGCCAGGCCTGGTATCATGTTGGTGCCTCCCACTCCTGGAATATTGGCAGGTGGTCGCAGCTCACATGATTTGGGGTGGTAGTAATATCACTGCAGGGCTACGGTGTGTAGGAACCCATTGGGGCCTTACACCTTGCATGTCCGGCTGCAGAACAACTCCTTCAGCATGTTCTGGAGGGGTGTTCAGTGGGGGGGCTTTTTTCATCGGAAGCCCCCCGTATCAGACCGGCCCTTTCTGTCGGGGTTCCCCCTTGGGTGCGATTGCCTCGTGGGTGGTGCCAGGGTCAGGTGTTCCGACACGGAACGCGCTCCTCGCACGGTTCCAGGTTTGGCTACGCACAGCGGGGGGACCGGGCCAACTATCTACGGTTCCTAGCGGACCTGCGCCACGTGACGGCGGGTGCGTTGGGAGTGTCGTCACATATGACTACGGCAGTATCATATGTCGAGGTGGATGGAGAGAACGCTGAGGCGGGGACTTGTGTTTACACAACCCCACCCGTTTTCAGGTTTGGTACAGACCCTATTGTCGGGGTCTCCAGCTGTGACAGCTCTGGTCAACGAGATCCAATCTCTGTGGACGAAGCAAGCCATCGTCGTGGCGTTCTCCTCCCGGTGTTCTCTGCCCGAGAAGTCGGGAGGGAGGGGTGTAAGACCCAGGCTGGACCTGTCCCATGGGAAGGTTCAGCATTTTTTGGATCGTCTCCTACCTGTTGAACACTGTCAGGTGGGGGTCTGGTTCTCCTCCATAGACCTGTAGGATGCGTATGCGCATCCCCGATCTTCCATCCTAGGGCTTACCTACGCTTCCTTTGCAGGGTTAGCGTATGAGTACCAGAGGCTGCCGTTCAGTTTTCTCTGGCTCCCCGCATCTTCACCAAGTGCGTGGAGGCCGCACTGGGGCCTCTGCGTCGTCCGGGGTTACGGAGTGTTCTGCCCTGATGACGTTCTGGTCCTTCGCGGTCAAGGTGGATCGTCAGGTCTCGTACCAGGCAGGTCTCTACCAGCCTGGGGTTGCTGTAGACTGGTTGTAGAGTATTCCTCTTCCCAGTCAACGGTTGGAGGGCTATGGGCATCCATCTCAGAGCGTGTTGTCAACACGCTCGGGAGGTTCCGTTCTAGGACGGTTACGGCGCTGTCTCACGTCGCGTTTTCACCGACGCCTCCCTCGCTGGTGATGCGTCGGGCCAACGCAGTAGGGGGCAGCTGGCAAACCATGCTGCCCGGTCTGCGCTACGTTCAATGTGTTGGTGTTGAAAGCGGTCCTTCTGGTCCACAAATGGTGTTGATCAGGACGGACGATACGACGTCAGTGTCGTGTATCGACAGACAGGGAGGAGTACGCTCCCCCTGTCTGCACCAGGCGGCGGGCGGCTGGCTATGGGCGTCCTCCATCTGCGCGGCCTGAGGGCTCCCCACATCCCCGGCAGGGAGAATGTGGGTGCAGGTGTACTGTCGCGGGGCGGCCCTCATCCTGACGGGTGATGATTGCGTCTGGACATGGCCAGGCGGGTCTGGGACCGATGCCGTGCCGCCAAGGATTCTTCCCCATACATCTGTTAGGTCAGTTGTTGGGACGGGTACGTTGAGGGGCGCAGGTTCTTGATCCTGATGGTGTTACCATCTGGAATGCGCATGCTCCCTCCACTGTCGCGCTTACGCGGGCAGATGACGTATGTTCCAAGTGTGGTGTAAGGCGGGGGGCCGGGACTCAGTCTCCTGCCCCCTGGATGCTGTCCTTAGTTACCTCCAGTCTCTCCTTGATAGACTGTCGGCTTCGACGGTGAGGGTATATGCAGCAGCTATATCCTCCTATCATGAGGGGTTTGAGGGGATGTCTTGTTCAGCCACCCTCTTGTGAAGCGTTTCCTGCTTGGAGCTTCGCTTACGCGGGCAGATGACGTATGTTCCAAGTGTGGTGTAAGGCGGGGGGCCGGGACTCAGTCTCCTGCCCCCTGGATGCTGTCCTTAGTTACCTCCGGTCTCTCCTTGATAGACTGTCGGCTTCGACGGTGAGGGTATATGCAGCAGCTATATCCTCCTATCATGAGGGGTTTGAGGGGATGTCTTGTTCAGCCACCCTCTTGTGAAGCGTTTCCTGCTTGGCGCTCGACGCGTTAAGCCGGTGCAACGCTCCTTGGCTCCGACTTGGGATCTTCAATTGGTCCTCGGTCAGTTGTCCTTGGCCCCGTTTGAGCCGCTCGAGCAGGCGCCGTTGGGACAGCTGTCCTTCAGGACCGCGTTCCTTCTGGCTGTCACTTCCGCTAAACGCGTAGGTGAGCTCTGTGCTCTCTCGGTACGTCCAGAGTGCCTGTCTTTTCGGACCGATTGCGGTGTCACTCTGCGATCTGATCCTGCTTTCGTGCCTAAGAATATCCGGAGTTCCTTCCGCTCCCGGGATATTGTGGTTCAGGCGTTTCGTCCTCCTCCTCACACTAGTGAGTTAGATGCGGGCCTTCACCTGTCATGTCCAGTCCGTGCTTGGGGATTTACCTCAGCCGTACTCAGGATTTCAGGGTTACCGACCAGCTTTTTGTCTGTTACGGTGGGGCTCGTGCTGGTAAGGCACTGTCGGAGCAGCGCCTGTCCCATTGGTTGTGCGAGGGTGTTACCCTCTGCTACACGTTGGCTGGGCAGGATCCCCCTGGGGGCGTCAGGGCGCACTCCACTCGTGGGGTGGCTGCCTCTGCCGCTCTCCTGGGTGGGGCCTCGGTGGAGGCCATCTGTGCTGCAGCTTCATGGTCCTCCCCGGGCTCCTTTGTAAGGTTTTTCCTCATGGACATGACCGGGGGTTCTGTCTCCCAGGCGGTTCTGGGGTCTGTGGCCTTTCCTGCTTCCCGTCCTTTGGTCGGGTAGCAGGAGTGTATGGGTATGGGCCACAGTGTGTTGAGTCACACGTGGTTCCGCCTGTACGGTGTGTTCAAGGGGTTCTAGTTTCCCTCTTGTTCGCATTCAGGTGGAGTTGACTGCGCCCCCCCTTCATTAGGGAGGATGGGGTGACAGGGCTCCCCGCACCCCTTGATGAGGGCTTACGGGTCCTCAGGGGGTACATTTGTCGGGCTTCGCGTCCGCTCTTCCCCATATCTCATACGGCTCAGAGCGGAACGCGATAGCAAATACGGCATATAACGGTAGGTTATGTAGATAACCTAGTTATATTAGTATTGGCTGAGCGGCCCTGAGTTCCCTCTTGAGGAATCTTTTCCTGGGACGGGTTTTTGGCGAGGAAGGGTGTGTGGTGACTACCGACACTGCTATATGGGCGGTGCCACCATGGGGGCGGAGCCCCATACAGGTGTGGTGCATGTATTTTTTTTGTTCGTAGGGAGATACATTAGGTATCATAGGAGATAGAATATCTCATACGGCTCAGAGCGGAACGCTCAGCCAATACTAATATAACTAGGTTATCTACATAACCTACCGTTAATCACCCTATTGTTCATCATCAGATAACAGTGCTTGAACAGATGAATGCATTTTCTCAAGTTCATTCATCAAAACGTCAAAGGCTTGCAATTGCTCATTCATTTTCTCAAGTCACGTCCACGTCATCAAATCCGTCAAACAGCACATCTCCTCCTCAGACATTTTAATCCCAGTTACAATATCACAATAACGTGTGAGTGACAGTGATACAATTCAACAATCCACATATTCAGATTCGTCGTAATTCACATCACAATCCACGCATAGACGCTTCAATGTATGCTTGAATAACCGTTAAGCAAATACATAAACCGCAGAGAATATGAAACGAATCAGAGCCAAACGCCCGATAGGTTTCATTCATTAAAAATATCCCTGCAGGATTCACATTTGCAATGATCCGTTATTAAAATAACCACATTGTGTGTGTCGCGACTCGCAAGCGCTGTATCCGTATAACTATGACATGCATTATTTAGGACAAAGTAAATCCATAGGCTGAATATGATTTATTATCAGCATTTTAGGTCTATTATTTTACATTTCAAAAGCCCCCTCTAGAAAAACAAAGCACAAAAACATAATTCAGAATGGTATAATGGGATCTAGACTGTGAGGAGAGCTAGCATTTCTTTGCGAGGGCGTGGCCATGCAGGTTATCCAGCTAACTGAACTTAACCCTGCCCTCGACCAGGTTCAAACTTTCTGATCTGTTGCCATAGTGATTTAGACAATCGCGTGTCGGGGAACCGACAGGTCTAGCTTAAGTCAAGTTATACAATGGCATGCAAATTTCTCGATTCTGATTGGCTGAAACAGTCAAGTTACATCTGGGTATTTGTTATAACCAACGCTCTTGGTCCCAGGACCCGCCCACAACCGAATTACTATCACTCCGCCGTGCGAGTTTTTAGAAATGCAAGCAAGATGGCGGACAGTAAACGTTACGAATGGATATGTTGATAGGGTCATAAAGACTAAATCAAAAACGATTCTGTCACGGCGAATGTGTTAGTTTCTTACACAATGTTGGATTATGTAATTAGTGGGTCATGAGTCATTGTGGAACAAAATTCAAATCGCGCGAATTGATTGATTGATTAATTGCAAAAAAAATATTTAAGGTTAGAGTTTGTCTTTAGAGCAGGGCGATAGACCACCAGCCCTGATTCCAAACTCTAACCTTAACCAACTTCGAAAGAGAGCGACTTCGAAAGAGTCGCCAAGCTTAACCAGTTGGAAACAAGGCGGACAGTAATACAATTAGCAATCAATCAATTAAATAATCCACGCTCACTTAAAACAGCGCACCTCCCAGCTGCTTCTATAGAAAGTAGGTTTAATTTTTTTTAAATAATCCCTCCTATAGGGCAAATAAAACAAATTGTTTCCCCTATAGGGCAAAGAAAACTTTTTTTGTTTTGTTTTACCTACTTTCTATAGAAGCATCTAAGAATGAAGTTCTATAGAAAGTAGGTAAAAAAAATTAGAAGTTGGATGTGTTAGTTTGTTGGATGTCTTAGTTGAAAGACAGTTGGATGTGTTAGTTTGTTGGATGTCTTAGTTGAAAGATAGTTGGATGTGTTAGTTTGTTGGATGTCTTAGTTGAGAGACAGTTGGATGTGTTAGTTTGTTGGATGTCTTACTGAGAACAGTTGGATGCACTTCCGAGCTGCTTCCACATGGAGGCAACTTCTCTTTTTTTTTGGGAACTACTTTGTCTGCGGATGGTTTTTTCAATAAATCTTCAATTAATGTGTGTTTATTGTATAGCAATAAGGTTGGATGACATCGGCCATTGTATAAAAGCCATTACACCACGTGCAGTCGTGGGTTATGAGAATTCGGCTGCGCCTCGGGCCTAACAACCACCCCTAGGCATGGTCTAATTCTCATAACCCACTCCTGCCGTGATGTAATGCTTTATTATCCTGAAAATTATCCAGCTAACTCAGTTAGCCAGGTACGAGGAACAGGGCCCAGGTATACCATTTCTGGAATCCTTCTTCCTCTGCAGCTTCTACTACCAGCCCCCCCCCCTCCCCTACCTCCTCCCCCGCCTCAGGGTCATTTTAATTAATCCTATGAGTGGTGAGGGATCGAATCAATAAAGCCCTTCAAGTGGAAGGTCTGTTTTAAGTGCCGTGAAAATGTTGACCAAAACGTAAACGATCCCAGTTGTTGTGACGGTGGCACTCGTCAGTGAAGGAAAGGCCTGTGGACTTGAGTCACTAGAGGAGGAACAGACTGAGGCGTTTTGATTGATTGATTGATTGATTGATTGAAAACTTTATTAACAGATTGCAGAATGGGTACAATACAGTACAGCTCAATACATACAATTGTTAAGGGGATGCAGACCAGAGAACAACTTTCGTCTTGTTTACATCAGGGTCCCCCATTTTCAATTCATCATTATATGACATACATGACATACAGATAGACAGTACTGTTACATCTAGACATTTATGACATACCAGATCTACAAATATACAGTACTGATTATGAGTACAAAAATAGTCTAAAAAGAGAGTATATACATTTGAGGGGGAAGAAACTGTTCATTGGAGAAGGTTGGGTAGGTGGAGTGTGGGGGGGGGGGGGGGGGGGGGGGTTGGGTAGGTAGGTGTGACGTGTACAAGATACAAGATACAAGATACTTTAATGCCACACAACGATGGTTGGTGGTAATTGTTTGCAGTACAGATTGTTAAACACTGGTTACATCAACATGAAACAGACATCAAACATCGAAACGCCCCCCTCCCACCTCCCAATCCCCACAATAAATACATATATACATAAATACATACAGGGCAGTCACGGTAACAGTGTCAGTCAGTGACAGATGCTTGCCCGTCTGTGCAAAGGGGGGCGGGCCAGGGTGTTCAGTGTTCGGACTGCTGTGGGGAAAAAACTGTTTGTGAAGCGTGTGTGTCTGGTTAAAATGGACCTGTAGCGACCTGAGGGCATGTGCTGGAATAAGTGGTGTGCTGGGTGAGAGGGGTCGTTGACTATTTTACCAGAGCGGGTGACTGTGCGTGAGGTGTAGATGGAGTCTGTTATTATTACCTGTCCGGAACGTGAAGCACACTCACACACACACACACGCACGCACGCACCCACGCACGCACCCACGCACGCACGCACGCACGCACGCACGCACGCACGCACGCACGCACGCACACACACACACACACACACACACACACACACACACACACACACGCACACACACACACACACACACACACACACACACACACACACACACACACACACCCTTTCAAATCAGGGTGGAAGTTTAATAGTCACAGAGAATAAGCCATGGGCTGAGGATGATTACCCCGTACAATGAAATAGATTTTCATTTGGAACGGGAGCCCCCGTCGGCACAGGACTGGGACAGATTAATAATATGTCTGGCCTGGAGAAGGTTGGAAGTATTCCAAGCATCCCTGGATGTCCCGAGTTATGTCTGCGTGTTGTGTCTGTGTGTGTGTGTGTGTCTGTGTGTGTGTGTGTGTGTGTGTGTGTGTGTGTGTGTGTGTGTGTGTGTGTGTGTGTGTGTGTGTGTGTGTGTGTGTGTGTGTGTGTGTGTGTGTGTGTGTGTGTGTGTGTGTGTGTGTGTGTGTGTGTGTGTGTGTGTATAACTGGGTATGTCTCTGAATATCTCTGAATATATCTCTGAATATATCTCTGAATATATCTCTGAATATATTAACATTGTTTATGTCCCTTGTTTGTAATATACAGACATAAATAAATTGCGTGCATGCGCAATTGTGTGTACATAATACGCGTGAGTGTGTGTAGTGGGTACTGTACTGTATGTCTGTTACGTACATCACAACAGCTAGACGAGTAATGTGGTCCAACAGCATGCATGCTGTTTCCAAACACGGTTTCCCCCAACCCTCCACCTCTCCAGTGATGTCACTCTCTCTCTCCCAGGGCAGGAGGGGGGGGCGCCTGTTACTGTTCCGCAACTGTAGCTACTTCCGGGGTAGGCCTGATTGGCCCCGACAGGCACGTGACAGGTGCGGCCACGTCCCGCGGCAGCCTCAGGACGCGCAACGAGTTCACAGGCTTTCCGCCTTCAACGCCGCCCAGGAAGAGGCAGGAAGAGGAGTTTGCGGCGCCTTTCACATCGCGGTAGTCATCAGTCATAATAATCGCGCCGCAGTCATGCAATCATTTATCATTTAACATTTGAAAGGCCAGTCATAATAATCGCGCCGCAGTCGGCAGTCATGCAATCATTTATCATTTATGAAATAGTATAGAGACATATGTACAGCGTCGCGACAGCAGTCATCAGTCATAATAATCACATCGCAGTAGTCATCAGTCATAATAATCGCGCCGCAGTCATGCAATCATTTATCATTTAACATTTGAAAGGCCAGTCATAATAATCGCGCCGCAGTCGGCAGTCATGCAATCATTTATCATTTATGAAATAGTATAGAGACATATGTACAGCGTCGCGACAGCAGTCATCAGTCATAATAATCACATTGCAGTAGTCATCAGTCATAATAATCGCGCCGCAGTCATGCAATCATTTATCATTTAACATTTGAAAGGCCAGTCATAATAATCGCGCCGCAGTCGGCAGTCATGCAATCATTTATCATTTATGAAATAGTATAGAGACATATGTACCGCGAGACAGCAGTCATCAGTCATAATAATCGCGCCGCAGTCGGCAGTCATGCAATCATTTATCATTTAACATTTGAAAGGGGTCCTACTAATCACCCCAAAGTACCAGAAAATACCAGAAACTACCCCAAAATACCCCAAAGTATACCCCAAAATACCAGAAACTACCCCAAAATACCCCAAAGTATACCCCAAAATACCAGAAACTACCCCAAAATACCAGAAAATACCAGAAACTACCAGAAACTACCCCAAAATACCCCAAAGTATACCCCAAAATACCAGAAACTACCCCAAAATACCAGAAAATACCAGAAAATACCAGAAACTACCCCAAAATACCCCAAAGTATACCCCAAAATACCAGAAACTACCCCAAAATACCCCAAAATACCAGAAAATACCAGAAACTACCCCAAAGTATACCCCAAAATACCAGAAACTACCCCAACATACCCTAAAATACCCCAAAGTATACCCCAAAGTACCAGAAAATACCAGAAAATACCCCAAAATACCCCAAAATACCAGAAACTACCCCAAAATACCCCAAAGTATACCCCAAAATACCAGAAACTACCCCAAAATACCAGAAAATACCAGAAACTACCAGAAACTACCCCAAAATACCCCAAAGTATACCCCAAAATACCAGAAACTACCCCAAAATACCAGAAAATACCAGAAAATACCAGAAACTACCCCAAAAAAACCCAAAGTATACCCCAAAATACCAGAAACTACCCCAAAATACCCCAAAATACCAGAAAATACCAGAAACTACCCCAAAATACCCCAAAGTATACCCCAAAATACCAGAAACTACCCCAACATACCCTAAAATACCCCAAAGTATACCCCAAAGTACCAGAAAATACCAGAAAATACCCCAAAATACCCCAAAGTACCCCAAAATACCCCAAAGTATACCCCAAAGTACCAGAAAATACCCCAAAATACCCCAAAGTATACCCAAAAGTACCAGAAAATACCAGAAAATACCCCAAAATACCCCAAAGTACCCCAAATAGTGTGTAATAGTGTAATAGTGTAATAGTAGTAATAGTGTGTAATAGTGTAATAGTGTGTAATAGTGTAATAGTGTGATAGTGTGTAATAGTGTAATAGTGTGTAATAGTGTAATAGTGTGTAATAGTGTAATAGTGTGTAATAGTGTAATAGTGTAATAGTGTGTAATAGTGTAATAGTATGTAATAGTGTAATAGTGTGTAATAGTGTGTAAAAGTGTAATAGTGTGCTAGTGTAATAGTGTAATAGTGTGTAATAGTGTAATAGTGTAATTTTGTGTAATAGTGTGTAATAGTGTAATAGTGTAATAGTGTGTAATAGTGTAATAGTGTGTAATAGTGTAATAGTGTGTAATAGTGTAATAGTGTAATAATGTGTAATAGTGTAATAGTGTGTAATAGTGTGTAATAGTGTAATAGTGTGCTAGTGTAATAGTGTAATAGTGTGTAATAGTGTAATAGTGTGATAGTAGTAATAGTGTGTAATAGTGTAATAGTGTAATAGTAGTAATAGTGTGTAATTGTGTAATAGTGTAATAGTGTAATAGTGTGATAGTGTGTAATAGTGTAATAGTGTGTAATAGTGTAATAGTGTGTAATAGTGTAATAGTGTAATAGTGTGTAATAGTGTAATAGTGTGTAATAGTGTAATAGTGTGTAATAGTGTAATAGTGTAATAGTGTGTAATAGTGTAATAGTGTGTAATAGTGTGTAAAAGTGTAATAGTGTGCTAGTGTAATAGTGTAATAGTGTAATAGTGTGTAATAGTGTGTAAAAGTGTAATAGTGTGCTAGTGTAATAGTGTAATAGTGTGTAATAGTGTGTAATAGTGTGTAATAGTGTAATAGTGTGTAATAGTGTAATAGTGTGTAATAGTGTAATAGTGTGTAATAGTGTAATAGTGTAATTTTGTGTAATAGTGTAATAGTGTGTAATAGTGTAATAGTGTGTAATAATGTAATAGTGTAATAGTGTGTAATAGTGCAATAGAGTAATAGTGTAATAGTGTGTAATAGTGTGTAATAGTGTGTAATAGTGTAATAGTGTGCTAGTGTAATAGTGTAATAGTGCGTAATAGTGTAATAGTGTGATAGTGTAATAGTGTGTAATAGTGTAATAGTGTAATAGTGTGTAATAGTGTAATAGTGTAATAGTGTGTAATAGTGTAATAGTGTAATAGTGTGCGTGTGTGTGTGTGCGTGTGTGTGTGTGTGTATCTGGGTCTCTAGCACTCAAGATGGATTCCAACTTGTATGGCATCTTGATGGAGGAGCTGTGGAACAAGGGAAACCAACCAGGGGGGGAGAGAGAGGGGAGAGAGAGATAGAGGAGAGAGAGAGAGAGAGAGAGAGAGAGAGAGAGAGAGAGAGAGAGAGAGAGAGAGAGAGAGAGAGAGAGAGAGAGAGAGAGAGGGGGGGGGAGATGGAGAGAGAGAAGGGGGATAGAGGGAGATGGAGAGAGAGAGAGAGGGGGGAGATGGAGAGAGAGAGAAGGGGGATAGAGGGAGATGGAGAGAGAGAAGGGGGATAGAGGGAGATGGAGAGAGAGAAGGGGAGAGAGAGGAAGAGAGAGAAGAAGGGAGAGAGAGGGAGGGAGAGAGAAAGATGGATAGAGAGAGAGAGAGAGGGAGAAGAGGGGGAGAAGGAGCTATTTATATAGCTCTTTTATCCAAAGCGCTTTACAATTTATGCCTCACATTCACTCACACACCGACGGCGGAGCCAAGTGCCAATCTGCTCACCGGGAGGAGCAGGGCTTAAGTGTCTTGCTCAAGGACACTCGGACACGCCGCCGGGAGGAGCCGGAATCGAACCGGGAATCTTCTGATTAACCAGACGAGCGCTCGGCTCTACCTCCTGAGCCCTCTACGTTTTTTATGTCTCACTCTTTGTCTCACTAAACCTTTACTGCGTTAATCCCTTCCTGGATGCAGCCAGAGTACAGAGTGCCTCAGTCACTACAGCCATAATGTGGAGACACACACACGCGCACACGCACACGCGCACACACACACACACACACGCACACGCACACACACACACACGCACACTATTACACACTATTACACTATTACACTATTACACACTATTACACTATTACTACTATTACACTATTACACTATTACACACTATTTGGGGTACTTTGGGGTATTTTGGGGTATTTTCTGGTATTTTCTGGTACTTTGGGGTATACTTTGGGGTATTTTGGGGTATTTTCTGGTACTTTGGGGTATACCTTGGGGTATTTTGGGGTACTTTGGGGTATTTTGGGGTATTTTCTGGTATTTTCTGGTACTTTGGGGTATTTTATGGTATTTTGGGGTAGTTTCTGGTATTTTGGGATATACTTTGGGGTATTTTGGGGTATTTTCTGGTATTTTCTGGTATTTTCTGGTATTTTGGGTATTTTGGGGTAGTTTCTGGTATTTTGGGGTATACTTTGGGGTATTTTGGGGTAGTTTCTGGTAGTTTATGGTATTTTGGGGTAGTTTCTGGTATTTTGGGGTATACTTTGGGGTATTTTGGGGTAGTTTCTGGTAGTTTCTGGTATTTTCTGGTATTTTGGGGTATTTTGGGGTAGTTTCTGGTATTTTTTGGATATACTTTGGGGTATTTTGGGGTATTTTGGGGTAGTTTCTGGTATTTTCTGGTATTTTCTGGTATTTTGGGGGTATTTTGGGGTCGTTTCTGGTATTTTGGGGTATACTTTGGGGTATTTTGGGGTAGTTTCTGGTATTTTCTGGTATTTTGGGGTATTTTAGGGTATTTTGGGGTATACTTTGGGGTATTTTGGGGTAGTTTCTGGTATTTTGGGGTATACTTTGGGGTATTTTGGGGTAGTTTCTGGTATTTTCTGGTATTTTCTGGTACTTTGGGGTGATTAGTAGGACCCTTTGAGGGGCATACATTGTTGTATGAAATAGTATAGAGACATATGTACAGCGTCGCGACGGCAGTCATCAGTCATAATAATCGCGCCGCAGTCGGCAGTCATGCAATCATTTATCATTTAACATTTGAAAGGCATACATTGTTGAAGGCAAGATCTACGCATTGAAGCGTTGAGAGAAAAAGACAGCCAAGATTGTACTTTAAACTAAATTACTTTTATTTGCCTGTATTCTAATTACATGCGCTGCTTTGGTCCAACATTAAAACGTCAAAGTAGAACTATTATGTACTTTCTCATATTATTAACATTGACAAACATATTTACAATTAGCATTTTATAAAGTAGAACTGTAATGTATACTTAGCATCACTTTTCACATGAGAACAAACGTAGAACTGTAATGTGTACTTTCTCAGTCAGTGCTAAGTGCAGTCAGTGCTAAGTGCAGCATCACTTTTCACATGAGACCAAACGTAGAACTGTAATGTATACTTTCTCAGACAGTGCTAAGTGCAGTCAGTGCTAAGTGCAGTCAGTGCTAAGTGCAGCATCACTTTCACATCAAAACAAAAGTAGAACTGTACTTAAAATACAGCACTTACTTCAACTGCCGACTGCGGCGCGATTATTATGACTGATGACTGCTGTCGCGACGCTGTACATATGTCTCTACTCTATACTATTTCATACAACAATGTATGTCTTTCAAATGTTAAATGATAAATGATTATTATGACTGATGACTGCCGCGATGTGAAAGCCTGTGAACTCGTTGCGCGTCCTGAGGCTGCCGCGGGGCGTGGCCGCGCCTGTCACGTGCCTGTCGGGGCCAATCAGGGCCTACCCCGGAAGTAGCTACAGTTGCGGAACAGTAACAGGCGGGGGGGGCAGCCAGGCTCACCTGGGGTGGAGTCAGTCAGTAACAAAGTCAGTTTTGTATCAGTCAGTAACAAAATAGAACACCCAAGGTTGAAAACGACCAAGGCTGTCAATCGATTAAAATATTTAATCTGATTAATCGCATTGTAGGATATAGTGAATATCATGAATAACGTACTCAGTCAACTGAGGTCCGGTTAATAAGGTTTATTAGCCAGATAGATAGAATATATACAAGAGTGTTAAAGTTAGAGGTTCTATGTATGTACTAAGCAAGTAACTGTATTTAACTGTTTCCACTGGCTGCACATAACTGTTTCCACTAGAGGGCACTCTGGGCGGAGCCACTAATGATGCCACCAGGTGGCGAGTATTTAAGGAGATGTCTCCTCCCTCTCTACCTCTTTCCCACCTGCCTCTCAGAGAGAGGAGAACTCATGTGCTGCTGCTGTTTAACATGTGAATAATAAACCACGCTGATTAATGGCTGAAGATAGAAACCATGCCTCTTGACCATATTATTGTCGCCCCATAGCCAGATTCTGTCAACAAAGAGAGTTAGATACATGGCTGTGAGGCTTTCACCCTAGGTGATCAGCTGAAATTACCCAGGTAGAGAAGAGTGTATAGGGTTGGCCGGGAGGAGCCCTTTATGGTGTGAACCGGGGAGGGGGAGCTCCATTTGATAGGTCAAATGGTTGGGGGGGGGGGGGACACACAGGATAGTGGACAATGGGGATTTTATATTCACGACAGCATGATTGTCCATAGTTAACTCGCGATTAATCGCAAATTAATCGCATATATTTTTTATCTGTTCTAAATCTACCTTAAACAGATCTTTTTCAAGTTTTAATACTCTTATCAACATGAGAGTCAACAAATCCTTGCTTTATGCAGCCATTTAACACAAAAGGATGACCCTCATGCATTGCAAATTTGCATCAAATTCAAAAAGAATTTAAGATTTTAAATGTTTTTGTCAGAAACAAACATAGTATCAATGAGAGTATCAATAATACACCTGAGTGAAGCCTAGAAAAAAAAAGTTTTTTTATAAAAAAAGAAAATGTAATCTTGCGATTAAAAAAATAGTGGAGTTAAAAGAATTGTGCGATAACACGTTAATAACGCGTTAACTTTGACAGCCTTAAAAACTACACAGGAGAATCATCGAGAGAGGAGAGAGTCACCAGCCACCTCCTGTTCTCCATAACTCTCTTTTGCCAGTTTGACTTTGGCCTACATTTGCATCCTCTTCTCATAATCAAGATATTCTTAGCCTCGGACCTTACAGTAACTGCAAACAAAGTCATTATGTGCTGTGTTGTTTTTAAAGGGGTATTCCACAACAAATTCACTTTAAGGTCGTACATATAGAAAATGAGACATTTCCCCTGAAACGTGTCGCGACCTTTGAAGACGTCTGGAAAGTGAGCAATATGCAATCCCATCTTCGGATTGCGTGAGATGAGTGAGATGGAAATGTTGTGATCGGTCATGTTTTCTTATTTTTTTCGTGATCAAATCTTTTTTTATTTTATTTTTCAAACATGAAACAAAACATATCACAACACAATAATAAACAATAATACATAAATAGACATCCCAAAACATTAACTCAACACAACAATGACCAGACAACAAATGAGACAGACCGTACAGTTAACATCCCAAGCCCCCTCCATCACCACCCACCGCAGCCACGATCCCCAACCCTCGAGGGCTCCGAGTCCGGCACCCCAGCGAGTCAAAGCATCATGCCTCTTTAACAGTAGTGTGATAGTAAAGGGTTAACCTTCTGTAGTGTGGCAGTGAAAGGGTTAATGTAGACAGATTTGGTATGTTGTGACATGTTGCTAGGCAACCGCTGAACCAACGGGTGACTTCCTGTTGCAGTGTTTGCTAATCATCAACGACTGTGTGACAGGAGGTCCAATCCGTTCCAGAATGCTGGTAATGTTTTTTTCTGTAGCATTCGGAGACTTGTATTATTATTATTATTATTATTATTATTATTATTATTATTATTATTATTATTATTATTATTATTATTATTATTATTATTATTATTATTATTATTATTATTATTATTATTATTATTATTATTATTATTATTATTATATCAGTTAGTATCGAACGCGGTAATATTACACGCTAAAACTCACCCCAGTCTCCTCGGGCCGTTGGCCGATGGGGTAGACAGTTTTCCATTATGGGATGTCGAAATACCTGGTCCATTTCCAGGTTGTATAATAGTATATACAATACAATACAATATACAATGAACATCGAGAGACACAGAAACTGAACTATCCACACACAAGTACATACACGACACGCACGCTGAGCACGCTCACACACTAGCAGCCACTTTAACACTCATGCCGCACACACGCACACTTATGGCCAGAGGAAAGGCCACTTAAAATAGTATAACATCAGGAACAGTGTATTGCACTACTAAAGCTAACTAGCATGTCCTATATGCTCTGTAAATACTAATGTACAGATACCGAGATGGCACACCATGTACCTGTTTATTGCACTGTTTATTGGATTCTATTAATATGTTGTACCACTGTATTTTATTGGATTCTATTATATGTTGTACCACTGTATTGCACATCGTCGCGGGCAAGACCAGCCGCATTTCATTGTATACCTGTATGCCGTGACAATTAAAACTCTTGAATCTTGAATCTTGAATCTTGAATATACGTCCAAATCATGTTGTTTATCGAGTTATTGGCAACGGATCGCTATGTATTGTGTCGAGATCGAGTCCCGGGACCTATAGCGAGTGCCCGGAAGTAATATGGGTGATCACCACTTCATCCACATGACTTCCTGTTTGGCGCTTCTGCCGATCGGCCACCAGATGGCGCTCTTGAACCGCTAGAGGATTGAGAGGAGCTCAGAACTGTGTGTGAAGGCTGCAGAGGGGAAATATGATTCCGATCACAGATTTTTGAAATATTGATATTAAAGACGAGTTAGGGCGTCCTCGGCAACTTTAGCATGGCTAGGAAAGACGCCTAAACACGTTTTCGGCACTTAAAGTGTTAAGTTGAACCGGTCTATGGTCACATCAGCCACAACTGATGCACACGACTTTCTTTCAAACTCAAAGTAACAGCATCATCGCTGATCCTGAAGGCAGAGGGATTTTCGATGTTGGCTTATTTACCGATATCCGATATACCGATATTGTCCAACTCTTAATTTACGATACCGATATCAACCGATGCCGATATATGCGGGGTTTCCCCCCCAAAAAAACAGAATAATTTCAGGTAATTAACATTACATATCTCTTGTCGTGGGAATTAACACAACATTATGCATACTTTTCACAATAAATAAAATAAGAATTTGTTCTTACTTGCTTGCCTGGGTAAATAAAGGTTAAATAAATGTAAAAAAAAAATAAAAAATTTGAAATATTTGAAAACTGATACCGATAATCTCCGATATTACATTTTAATGCCAATATCGGCCGATAATATCGGTAGGCCGATAATATCGGACATCACTGATCCTGAAGGCAGAGGCTGCTGTAGTCATCATCACTGATCCTGAAGACAGAGGCTGCTGTAGTCATCATCACTGATCCTGAAGACAGAGGCAGCTGTAGTCATCATCACTGATCCTGAAGACAGAGGCTGCTGTAGTCATCATCACTGATCCTGAAGACAGAGGCAGCTGTAGTCATCATCACTGATCCTGAAGGCAGAGGCTGCTGTAGTCATCATCACTGATCCTGAAGACAGAGGCTGCTGTAGTCATCATCACTGATCCTGAAGGCAGAGGCTGCTGTAGTCATCATCACTGATCCTGAAGACAGAGGCAGCTGTAGTCATCATCACTGATCCTGAAGACAGAGGCTGCTGTAGTCATCATCACTGATCCTGAAGACAGAGGCTGCTGTAGTCATCATCACTGATCCTGAAGACAGAGGCTGCTGTAGTCATCATCACTGATCCTGAAGACAGAGGCTGCTGTAGTCATCATCACTGATCCTGAAGGCAGAGGCTGCTGTAGTCATCATCACTGATCCTGAAGACAGAGGCTGCTGTAGTCATCATCACTGATCCTGAAGACAGAGGCTGCTGTAGTCATCATCACTGATCCTGAAGACAGAGGCTGCTGTAGTCATCATCACTGATCCTGAAGGCAGAGACTCTCGCACAGAGACGGCCTCTGCATGAAGTACATAAAGAACCCGGATGCCGTGACGTGAGCAGGGTTGGGCGACAAAACGGTAACGATAATTATCGTGATATATTTTAATAATCAATAATAATCGATAATAAAAATAATATCGATAATAAAAATAAAAGAACAGGGCAGCTTTAAAACCAGAGACAGTGGACAGACTTGTCTTTCTTGCAGTGGTTTGTCCACCAAAAAAGCTCCAAAATATAGAAAAGAAACTAGCAGAGCCAGAACTGTTCAACTCCCCTGGAGCCACAGCCACTTTTTTTGGTACTTTCGCTTTCAAACCAGCTGCAACCTGAGAACTGGAGTGTGAAGGGCTAAAGATGGCAACAATGACATACAAAATAAACATACATTTGTTGTTTAAATAATAATAATAAAAAAAAACTAAACATTTTTATACTAATACAAATATATATAATTATCGATATTGAACGATGTGAAAAATTTTATCGTGATATATCATGATAAAATTTTTGGCCATATCGCCCAGCCCTACATGAGCTATGGATGGATATTTTTCAGGTGTTTGGTGCTTTGGCCAATCACTGATTGTGTTTCCTATTGTTTTCTCTCTCCCCGCCTTTTTAATTATTTTGGTTGTTTTTTTACTTCCCGTCCTTGGGAACGGCGTTGTTGTTGTTGTTGTTGTGAGGCAGAGATATTTTTAGAGCGTTAATGAATTGAGTTTAGGTGTAAAATGGCTGCCGTGGGAGGGTCAGACAATGGTCATTTGTCACCGGGCAGAGAAGTAAGTGAGCTTGAAAGACTGAAATAGCTTTGTTTGGACTGCCATGTCATCTTCGGCCAATTCCCTGGAAACGCTGGCGCCACATTTTGCTATCTAGGCGCTCCGGCTCTTTGGGGGTCTCCTTCATCTTTACCTGTCATACAGTATGTGGCCCTTTGGTATTGTTCACCACACACAAACCCCACCACCACCACCACTCTCACTAGGCATGCCCAACTCCACTGGTCTTCAATAGATTCAAGATTGAAGATTCAAGAGTTTATTCATCACATACATACCAGGGCATACAGTGAAATGCGGTTGGCCATGCCCACTACGATTGTGCAATAAAACAATAGTAATAGTAGTAATAATAATAAGATCTTTATTTTTTATTTTGTACATTATCTAACGTTAACACAAACCTAAACTAACTTTAGGTTAGTTGTAACGTTAGTTTAGGTTCGTGTTAACGTTAGATAATGTACAAAATAAATGTATTTCCGCTGCTATAGACGTCGCTCTTTTATTTTGGAACCCCCCGACCGGAAGTTATTACCCTCGTTATCTGCTTGAGTGTCCGGTTGTTGGTTTTCGTTAGCTACAGTATATAGCAGCATATCAACACCAGCCATGGGAATACTGTTTTCTAAATTGGGGAGGCATCCATCACGCTCAACATAGGGGCCCCCCAGGGCTGTGTTCTGAGCCCCCTCCTCTACTCCCTGTACACACATGACTGCGTAGCACAGCGGAACAACAACACCATCATCAAATTTGCTGATGACACAGTAGTGGTGGGCCTGATCTCTGCCAACGACGAAAGGGCCTACCTGGAAGAGGTAGAGAACCTGTCACAGTGGTGTCAGGAGAACTGCCTCTCCCTGAACGTCAGCAAAACAAAAGAGATGATTGTGGACTTCAGGAGGTCGGGGGTCAAGGACTACAGCCCCCTCAGCATCGACGGGGCACCAGTTGAGAGAGTGAACAGTTTCAAGTACCTCGGAGCCCACATATCCGAGGACTTGACATGGACCACACACATTGACAGTGTTGTGAAGAAGGCACGACAACGCCTCTACTTCCTCAGGCGCCTAAGGAAGTTCCAAGTCAGTCAGAAGATCCTTAGGAACTTCTACTCATGTACAATAGAGAGCATCCTGACCGGCAACATCACCTCCTGGTTTGGGAATAGCACTGCACAAGACCGTAGCAGACTACAAAGAGTGACACGTTCAGCCGAACGCACAATTAGAGGGGGGCTTCCCACCCTCCAGAACATTTACAACAAGCGGTGCAAGGGAAGGCTAAGAGAATTATTAAGGACTCGAGCCACCCGAACAACTGCCTCTTTGAACTGCTGCCGTCAGGCAAGCGATACCGGAGTCTTATGGCGAGCACAGAAAGACTCAGAAGGAGCTTCTATCCCCAGGCCATCAGGCTGCTAACGAACAATAATCGCTAAACGAACAATAATCACTATGCAACAACCATCAAATGCACACAGCACACACACCCACACGCACACACACACTCACTCAAACAAACAACACACTGCAGCACCCACTCTCCACACTTTAGATCACACAAACACACTTACACTTTATATTTATTGATAAAGGATTTGCACTACAACTCGTACACCTACTGTGAATTGTACCTAAACTGCACCTCGTCCATTTATGCCTTGCACTATATAGTATTGTATATTAGTACACTGCACAGTATTGTATATTGTATGGTAACTACGTCTACGAACATTGTACATATGTCTAAACTGAACACTGTGACCTCTTTTTTTCTTCTAATTTTTACTATGTTTTTATTTCATACTTATCTTGTCATGCACAGTCTCTGGAGCGCAACAGTAAGAAGCATTTTGTACAAAAGTATTCTGTACTTCTGTATGACAACTATTAAAGAAACTTGAAACTTGAAACTTGAAACTTGAACTTTTAATCGTCAAGGTAAGAGGATTTTAAGTCATGGTATCCATAAACTTCAATCGGTTCGGATCCTTTGAATGAAATGAGAATGTAAACAAACAAGGCGTCACGTTAGTAAGTATCACTGCGTTGCGTGAAATCACTGACTGCGCCCCGAGAGGAGTGGTTTGGCAAAAAAAATTTCAGAGTATATTTGCTTAGAAAACGTAATTGTCGAATTCAATAATTTTTTATTTCTCCACGTGGTAAATACACAGGTCACAACATGTTTACAGGAACGTTTTGGAGTTGTATTTGGAGTGTATTTCGTGACTGTAGGGCACTGTAGGGACGTCAGGGTACAGGTCTGACCCACTTCCAGTGATGAAGCTAAGCTACGCTAACGGAGCGGCTGTTCCCTAAGCCTAATGCACGCACAGAGAAGAAAAGGGTATGTATCTTCTTGTCTAACTCCAGGGAAGATGGCAAATAAGCTAATTTCCCAAAATGTTGGCGTTTTCCTTTAAAGGCACTGTATCCTATGTACACTTTGGGCTATTTTGGGGTACTTTGGGGTATTTTGGGGTACTTTGGGGTATTTTCTGGTACTTTGGGGTATACTTTGGGGTATTTTGGGGTACTTTGGGGTATTTTGGGGTACTTTGGGGTATTTTCTGGTATTTTGGGGTATACTTTGGGGTATTTTGGGGTATTTTAGGGTACTTTGGGGTATTTTGGGGTATTTCCTGGTACTTCGGGGTATTTTGGGGTATTTTGGGGTACTTTGGGGTATTTTGGGGTATTTTCTGGTACTTTGGGGGTATTTTGGGGTATACTTTGGGGTACTTTGGGGTACTTTGGGGTATTTGGGGTACTTTGGGGTATTTTAGGGTACTTTGGGGTATTTGGGGGTATTTTCTGGTACTTTGGGGTATTTTGGTGTATACTTTGGGGTATTTTGGGGTACTTTGAAAATCTGATATCAACTTTGGGGGGGGACAATTACATTACATTTTCTCAAGAGCAATTCCTGGGGGGACACCAAAAGTAGTGCTGTAACTAGGGATGTCCGATATTATCGGCCTACCGATGGTTTTATGTGATATACACTGTGTGTATTGTTTTGCAAAAAGTGTGAGGCTGACTTTGTGCTTATAGGGGTGCAAATCTGGGCCTATGTTTTGCTCCTTGAGTGTAAGGTTTTGATAATTGTGTAATACTTTTGATTTGAGTGTTTATGCAATCGAAAAAAACTGTAAAGACTAGAGATTAACTGTTTATTTCTTTTGTACATAGGCTGTGCATAATGTTTGTTTGTTTATTTGCTTATGTGTATGATTCTTAACTGTGTTTTTATTTTGTTATTGGTGTATATGTGTGTATGTAATGTATGTATATGTATATATATATATATATATATATGTATGTATGTATGTATGTATGTATGTATGTATGTATGTATGTATGTATGTATGTATGTATGTATGTATGTATGTATGTATGTATGTATGTATGTATGTATGTATGTATGTATGTATGTATGTATGTATGTATGTATGTATGTATGTATGTATGTATGTATGTATGTATGTATGTATATGTGTATATATGTATATTTGTACCCTCATTGGGGCCTCTTGGACCATATCAATGTTTTATCTGGCTAAATAAAGGTTAAATAAGAAACTGATGATTTGGTCCTGTTAACTTTGAATTTTCTATGGGGACTGCCCATATCCCTCTCATGGACCTGGACCTCACTTTAAAAAACTTGAATCTAGTTCTTCAGTATTCGTCTCTAATTACTCTAAAATTGCGGGGCTGAAGCCCTCAATGTTTTCTAACCCTAAAAACGCCCCTGCTCAGGAGGTAGAGCAGTCGTCTGCAATCCGGAGGTTCCCGGTTAGATTCCCGCTCCTCCCGGCAGCGTGTCGATGTGTCCTTGAGCAAGACACTTAATCCCTAATTGCTCCCGCCTAATTGCTCCCGATGAGCAGGTCGGCACCTTGCATGGTTGCCTCCGCCGTCGGTGTGTGAATGTGTGAGTGAATGTGTGAGTGAATGGGTAAAATGTGAGTAACAAATTGTAAAGCGCTTTGGATAAAAGCGCTATATAAAAAAGCAGCCATTTGCCATTTGCCATCTATACCTCTCTGAGTGGGGCTTTAAAATTTGCTTCCATCACCACATATTCCCTCGAGAGGTACTGTAGCGAGCAAACGTCTTTCTCTGTTGGCAGCTTCACATTGTTCTTCGTGGGTATTTTCTCGAGTCACCGGTGGAAATAGATAACATCTCCTCAACAATATACCCGGCGACAAGCTTCTTCAGATCTTCTGCACTCACGAGTGGTGTTTGCCCTGATCGTAGATCCAGTTTCTGTTGTTTTGTTTACATCCTTCCTTCACTGGCACTGGTAGTTTTTGTGCGTCAAGTTTCACATTGTCATGCTGCCGTGTCAGATGCTTCATCAAATCAGATGTTGTAGTTTTTCCCGGTTGTAAACCTTTTGCTCCCCTACATCTTACAGATATTGAAGGCATAATCTTCCTGCTGCTGTTTGGCTAGTAGCCGACAGGACCTCTCTCTGACCTGCTTGCATGCACACACCATCTACAGAGGACCGTGTATACGCGTAATATAACGTTATAGGAGGACAAAAACACATTGCATTCTGGCAACGATGTAAATGGTAAATAAGAATGGTAAATGGTGCATTTTTTATCCAAAGCGCTTTACAATTTTGTTACTCATATTCACACATTCACACAGCGACGTGGTGGAGTCCGCGACCATGCAAGGTGCCAACCTGCTCATCGGGAGCAGTTATGGGTTAAGCGTCTTTGCTCAAGGGCACATCGACAGTCGACACACTGCCCGGGAGGAGTGCTCTACCTCCTGAGCCACTGTTGCCCCGCCCCCCGCAGTGTTACTTGGATTAGTAGCTTTATTTTGGAAATGGTAAAGCCTTACCTTACACGTTACTGCCAAATCAGGGTTTCCGCTAGAAAAAATTGTTGCCGGTCTCAGTGTCCGGTAGATTTCAATCTACCGGTCAAATGGGATCAATTCCGGTCAGAGTTTATTGAGCTTAAAAACAATTGATAGGCAGGCTATATAAAGAATGACATCCTCAAGGCATGTAGATTTATAATATTTTAACTTAAAACTAGGCTACTTTTGCGTATATACAGTCATTAATATATTCCAAATAAAATAAATCCTGAGTCTCCGTGCTGCTGCCGACTTAAGGTGTCGGTGGGCAGTCTGCCCGACATTAATAAACAGCAGTCTGTTATAATCACATTTTTATGAGCTAACGAATTCCGTTATATTGGACATTTGTATTAATTATATCGAGCGAAGAACTGAGAAATTTGGCAGAGAGAGACGGCAACATTATCGTGGGTTTGCGTGATGAACTCCTAGACAACGATGTGTCAGCGGGAGCTTGGTGCTGCTAGATTTGCGAGAGCATGCAGCTGCAGAGCCACAGAGCAGCAGTGTTTTCAGTTCCGGTCTGGGGACCGCTCAGCAGCGCCCCCCACCCAACAGCTGAATTGCCAATGGCTGAATTGGAGTACTGCACCGTGCGGGCACAGCTGGTGGGTTCTGTGGCTCTGCAGCTGCATGCTTCTCACAAAATCCAGCACTAAGCTCCCGCTGACAACATCATTGTCATTATTAGACCTGCTTGGTGAAGCAACGATGAAACAAATGTAATGATTGTTTCATTCATCGCATAGGCTATTTAATTTTAGGCTATTTTCAAATAATCAAATTGTGCTTAGAGGGAATTATTTCCACCGGACATTATGACCGGAGAGATTTAAATGTTTGGACTTCAACAGATTTTGCCGGTCAAATACCGGTAATTACCGGCTAACGGAAACCCTGTGCCAAACACTGCATATGAAAGACAAGAATATGGAGACATAGCGGCGGTCAATAGATAAATGGTTTAGAGTCACAGAGACAACAAGAGACAGAGGGGGAGACAGCTAGAGAGCTGATATGACAGCAGAAGAAAGCAGTCTCTCTCTCATATATTTGTCTCATCTGTCTGTATGTCTCCCTCGCTCCCTCCCCCCCTCTCTCTCTCACTCTCTTTCTCTCCCTCTCCCTCTGTCCCTTGCTCCCTGTCTCTCCCTCTCTCTCTTTCTCTCTCTCTCTCTCTATCTGTGTGTCTCTCTCTCTCCCTCACTCACTTACTCTGTTTCTCTCCTAGTCCCCCTCTCTCTCCCTCTCCATCCCTCCCTCTCTCTATCCCCCCCTTTCTCTCTCTCTCTCTCTCTCTCTCTCTCTCTCTCTCTCTCTCTCTCTCTCTCTCTCTCTCTCTCTCTCTCTCTCTCTCTCTCTCTCTCTCTCTCTCTCCCCCTTCTCTCTCCCTCTCTCCCCCTCTCTATCTTTCTCTCTCACTTTTTATTTCCCTCTATATACCTCCCTCCCTCTCTCTTTCTCCCTCCCCCCTCTCTATCTCTCTCCCTCTCTATATATCCATCTCTCTCTCTCTCTCTCTCTCTCTCTCTCTCTCTCTCTCTCTCTCTCTCTCTCTCTCTCTCTCTCTCTCTCTCTCTCTCTCTCTCTCTCTCTCTCTCTCTCTCTCTCTCAGCTGGGTATCACCTTCTGTAATGAGAGCATGCTCTTCCCCTGCTGAACACTTTCCCCAAACTCTAAATTAGGTCTGAAATCCATCAAGCAGGCGACTGAAATGACTAGCCACCCGCACCCCCCCCCCCCACCCCCCTGCCTCTCTGAAGGGTGTGGGTTTCTGTACTTACTAAACCTCCAAGTGCCTCAAAGTCATTTCAACACAAGGAGAGAGAGAGAGAGAGAGAGAGAGAGAGAGAGAGAGAGAGAGAGAGAGAGAGAGAGAGAGAGAGAGAGAGAGAGAGAGAGAGAGAGAGAGAGAGAGAGAGAGAGAGAGAGAGAAGGGAGAGAGAGAGAGAGAGAGAGAGAGAGAGAGAGAGAGAGAGAGAGAGAGAGAGAGAGAGAGAGAGAGGGGGGGGGATAGAGAGAGTGATAAGAGGGGGAATAGGGCCAGAGAGGGAGCAGGGAGAGAAAGAGAGAGAGCAGCAGGGCTTGTTTAGTTTATTTGACAATTATTAAAATACATTACATGTTACAACAAGTCATGCATCCTAAAATTATCAAGCATATAAAAAAGGTCACAGACTTATTTCCATTGTGGTCCTTGGTCTCAGCAGCATATATTATTTAGATACACATGTATTACACATATTACGATCAGCCTACAGTATATTGCTAAAAATAAAATTAAAATGTAATACAACATTATTAATAAAATATGTACAAAATGTGATTATTTGTTTCACGTTCCATGAGTGTACATTTACCAAAGGGACACCTGACCTCCATGAGTGAACGTTGACCAGTGAGCTTGTTGTGGCATGGATCCAACACATCCTCACTTGCAGGAACATTACATGGATCAAAATCCCCCCTCCACCAGCCCACAGTAATCTGTTTAACCCCTTGGATAATCTAAAGGTAGCTTTTCCAATTGTTGTTACAGTGGCAGGCAAACAATAGGGACAGGTATAATCAACGTCATAAATTATATAATTTGAAATGATTGTATTGTGCCATTGTAGAAGTGGTGGTGATGGTGGTAGAGGTGGTGGTAGAGGTGGTGGTAGAGGTAGAGGTGGTGGTGATGGTGGTAGAGGTGGTGGTGGAGGTGGAGGTGGTGGTGGTGATGATGGTGGTAGTGGTGATGGTGGTGGTGATGGTGGTGGTGTTAGCTGCAGAAGCGTTAACTGTTTGTTCTCCTAAGTTTAGCTGTTTCAGCTTTTTAGCCAGTAATGTACTTTGCTTTCCCTTTGACATAATTTCCTGACCTGAAAAGTACTGTATGTGTTTTTAAATGTATCTAGGTTGTCCTCGGACGGGCCCTCCATCAGTGCTTCCAGTCATCCCGATCCTCCATGCATCTGGCTAGCTCGCCGGTGCTTTCTGCTCACGCATCTCTCCTGAGTACGTCCACGTACGTTAGTGTGGGACGTCCTTGTGATCGATGCCCGTGTGTTGGCTCCCACAGCACAAGTTTGCTGGTGGCAGCTCATGGTGTCTCTGGCAGTGACCTGCCAGCCTCATTCTCCTGACTGCCACTTTCTCGCTCACCCTTAGCGCCCCACCCCCCATACAAGTTTGCATTAGCGACATGCTCATCCCTGTTGATGTTAAGCACCACACGCATCATTCTGGTGTAGCACCCATCCAGGGACTTCTGCAGGGTGGGCTTCAAGGTCCAGCATTCACTGCCATACAGAAGGACAGACTCAACTGTTGCATGAAAGAAGTTGAGCTTGATTTGACGGGGGAGGTTGGATTTCCACACACTGGTCATGCCGTTCAGAGCCCTCCACGCAAGCGCCTTCCTCACTTTAACACTATGCCGTCCGTCCACGAGTATATACGTGTTTCGATGCCATGCGTTGTGGACCAGAGCCACGTATATACTCGTGGCAAGTTGTTATTGTTTTATTCCATATTTATAACGCTATTAACGTCCGCTATCGAGATCCATTACCTACCCACATATTTGATTTTCGAAACATGCACTACCGGCCAGATCCACTTAGGGTCGCCATCGCTCCACTGCAGTATCATTGAGGGGATTTAAAAAATATATATATTTTACAGTCCTATGAGCCTCGATTCCAAACGAAGACCCTCCATCTTTGATCCAGTTACCGAACGTATTTTTCAGCCTGGAATAATGGGATTTATGATTAGCCAATGGACATATCGATCTACCCGAATCCGATGACTAATGAAGAAATGCTGCCGGCGATCACATGGCCTGACGGTAGGACACTATTCCCCCAAATTACAGCTGGATTGGACATTGTTTTAAAACCTAACGTGATGATCAGTGAACATGGCTGATTGAACGCACACTATATTGCTAATCAATAATACTAATCAGCGTTCCCCGCCGCCCCCATTTCATCCATAGATGCTCTGTAATAGTCGGGATGCTACGCAGTTTGTTTTATTTCATTCGTATATATACAGCAGAAATGGCGTTTGATATAACGGCGCCAACGTTTAGCCCTATAAATAGCTTCCTGGAAAAAAGACTAGACGAAAAGCGCGATAAACCTTATATTCACGACGCTATAAAATGACAACCAACCGATGGATTTTTATTTTCTTTAAGCCATTATGAAGGCATAGTTTATGCACTCAAGTGACAATGAGAATGGACAGATAGCAATACTATAAATGATATATATATATATATCTTAGAAAGTACATAGGTTTGT
>NC_140179.1:68317867-68350367 GCF_963971535.1 Notolepis coatsorum
TTATTCAAATCAGAACGCCTGGCCATTTAAAAAAAAAATTATTATCTTTTTTCCCCTCCTTTTTATGCCAATTCCCAATCCCCTTCCTGGTCGTTGCGCACTCTACCCCCTACCGTCGGTCTGGGAGGGCGGGCCGGAGACTATCACATGCTTCCTCCGACACATGTGTAGCCAGCCCACCACTTCTTTTCACCTGGCAGCGCGGACTCTCACTTGGGGAGTGTAACGTGTGGAAGGGTCACACTACCTCCCCCAGATCCTTCCTTCGCTGTGCGTGCAGGCGCCCCGACCGAACTGTAGGAGTCGCTGTTTACAACGACCAGGACCCCCCTCGCCAGGTTTCCCACCCGCTGACACTGCCATTTGTGTCAGTATGGACGGCCGACCAAGCCGGAGGTACCACAGCTGGATTCGATCCCACTGTCTCTGCGGTGGTAGACAGCCGCTTAGTCTGCTGCGCTACCCGGCCGCCCCTCGCCTGGCCATTTTTATAGGCTATTTTTACACCCGGCATCTGGCTGTTTGCCAAAAAGCTACGGCTTTAGAAGGAATCCCCAAGTGAGTCAGCTGTCATGTCACAGCAAGCCTGTATAATGAGGACGGGGGAGAGAGTGTGTCTGTGTGTGTGTGTGTGTGTGTGTGTGTGTGTGTGTGTGTGTGTGTGTGTGTGTGTGTGTGTGTGTGTGTGTGTGTGTGTGTGTGTGTGTGTGTGTGTGTGTGTGTGTGTGTGTGTGTGTGTGTGTGTGTGTGTGTGTGTGTGTGTGTGTGTGTGTGTGTGTGTGTGTGTGTGTGTGTGTGTGTGTGTGTGTGTGTGTGTGTGTGTGTGTGTGTGTGTGTGTGTGTGTGTGTGTGTGTGTGTGTGTGTGTGTGTGTGTGTGTGTGTGTGTGTGTGTGTGTGTGTGTGTGTGTGTGTGTGTGTGTGTGTGTGTGTGTGTGTGTGTGTGTGTGTGTGTGTGTGTGTGTGTGTGTGTGTGTGTGTGTGTGTGTGTGTGTGTGTGTGAGCATGAGCTGGGAGACATACTGACAGAGAGAGATGGGGGGGGGGGCGAAGGCAAGAGAGATGAGAGGAAGAGATAGAAACAGAAAGAGAGAGTGATGGCGAGAGAGAGGAGATGAAGAGATGGAAACAGAAAGAGAGAGTGATGGCGAGAGAGAGGAAGAGATGGAAACAGAAAGAGAGAGTGATGGCGAGAGAGAGGAGAGGAAGAGATGGAAACAGAAAGAGAGAGTGATGGCGAGAGAGAGGAGAGGAAGAGATGGAAACAGAAAGAGAGAGTGATGGTGGGAGGGAGGAGAGGAAGAGATGGAAACAGAAAGAGAGAGTGATGGTGGGAGGGAGGAGAGGAAGAGAAGGAAACAGAAAGAGAGAGTAATGGCGAGAGAGAGGAGAGGAAGAGATGGAAACAAAGAGAGAGGAGCGGAAGAGATGGAAACAAAGATAGAGGAGCGGAAGAGATGGAAACAGAGATAGAGGAGAGGAAGGGATGGAAGCAGAGAGAGGGGAGAGGAAGAGGTGGAAACAGAGATGGAAACAGAGAGAGGGGAGAGGAAGAGATGGAAACAGAGAGATGAGAGGAAGAGATGGAAACAGAGAGAGGGGAGAGGAAGAGGTGGAAACAGAGAGAGGAGAGGAAGAGATGGAAACAGAGAGAGGGGAGAGGAAGAGATGGAAACAGAGAGAGGAGAGGAAGAGATGGAAACAGAGAGGGGAGAGGAAGAGATGGAAACAGAGAGAGGGGAGAGGAAGAGATGGAAACAGAGAGAGGGGAGAGGAAGAGATGGAAACAGAGAGAGGGGAGAGGAAGAGGTGGAAACAGAGAGAGGAGAGGAAGAGATGGAAACAGAGAGAGGAGAGGAAGAGATGGAAACAGAGAGAGGAGAGGAAGAGATGGAAACAAGAGAGCAAATAGCAAATCCTCCTGCCATGCGTAAAAGGTGCCTTTCCCTCTCACCGTGACAGGACTATGGGTTGGGATTAATTGAACCCATTATGTTATTCAAAGAAGCTCGTTGAAGTCCACGCGCAATCTCCGGCAATTTGTTGATTCAGCGCTCAATTAGCGGCAAAAACAAACAAATAATTGAAACCCATCCATTTTGTCGCTATTGTTTTGCCATCTGTCTACACAAAGATCTCCCTTTTTATGCATGTTCAGTAGGGGATGGGAGAAGAGCAGGGGGGAAACCCTCTTCATTTCCTTGCCAAGTAACAACCATAATTTCCCCCTCCATTACCCCCACCTCTCTCTCTCTCTCTCTCTCTCTCTCTCTCTCTCTCTCTCTCTCTCTCTCTCTCTCTCTCTCTCTCTCTCTCTCGCTCTCTCTCTCTCTCGCTCTCTCTCTCTCTCGCTCTCTCTCTCTCTCTCTCCTTTCACACTTGCGATTCATCATCGTGAGCTGTCAGAAAAAAAAAGAAGGTGCTGCCGTTACCATGGCGCCGGTTGATCAAGGAAGAAGTGCAGCCTTCAGTGTGACAAGAACCCTTTTGTTTGGGGACCTCATTGTAATGTACAGTACGACAATTCATCTAGTTGTCTCCTCATATTTCCTCTCTCTCTCTCTCTCTCTCTCTCTCTCTCTCTCTCTCTCTCTCTCTCTCTCTCTCTCTCTCTCTCTCTCTCTCTCTCTCTTCCCGTCGCTGTCGTCCCAGGCATTTTATTTTAGAACTGGTTTATAAAAAAAAGGAAAAGAAAACATCCAGCCTTGTCTCCGTAGAAATACGGCTGAGATGAAAATCAATTATTTGGCGGCTTAATTATGTATGCACAGTGCACTATAACAGTCATTAAAATGAGCCTCTCAAGTAACTACACTGCGTGTTTATTTAACTACAGTACTAATTAATTCTGGAACAGGGAGCTGTAGCCGAGGTGGAAAGACTCGCTAATAAGACGTCACGACTATTTCTCAGCGCACGCCGTTCATTTCCGACAGACTTAATGGTTAGCGGACGTGAGGGTGTCACTAATGACATACGCTCTTTAAAAAAATGCTTTCCAAAGGTTCCTCATCCCTATTCAAACCCTTTCAGGTGTTTTGTAATGTTTTCCCAGAAATCCATTTTAGGATTCTAGAACCCCACGCTTTTCACATGCCGCTATATAGCCATTGTGACAAAATCATTATCTCACATGTGAGCTTCTGAATGAATGAATGAATGAAGTTTATTTTTCTGTCTTGTTTACAGACAAATCAAACACACCTGTGTGGACTTACAAAAGGAAAAGAAAAAGAAAAAATATCACAAATGTACATATTCAAGGCAAGCTCACACACAAAATCCAAAATCAACAACAGAAAAAATAAGCACATGCTTATTTCTCACTAGAACAGCTGCTTATTTATGATACGACAAAGGTACCATGAAGAGCCACCCTGCGTACCAGCGGGGGAGTCGCTCTGTGGTGAGAAAACGGTGCTCAAACTGGGCGTCTCCCCGGTGTAAC
The DNA here is from genome assembly GCF_963971535.1 of Notolepis coatsorum. Taxonomy (NCBI): domain Eukaryota; kingdom Metazoa; phylum Chordata; class Actinopteri; order Aulopiformes; family Paralepididae; genus Notolepis; species Notolepis coatsorum. The sequence goes on from NC_140179.1 coordinate 68,321,314, forward strand.
TGTGCAGAATGGTATGAATATGAAGCAGGGCTTTGTTGAAAACAGAACCGTCCCGGAGTGATTAAGTATTAGTAAAAAATAAATAAATAAAAAGAGAACATGTTAGAGTATTGTTGTGGAATAACAAATGAACCATGACAGTAAGCTGTAGGAATTCATATCGAGTCAGGTTGTATAAAAATATGGCCATAGCCATAGAAAAGTGACAGTTTATAATCAGAGACAACATTAAATACAGAATTTACATGACCAGATATGACAAGAAAGGTAAACAAATAATTGCCCTAGTGAGACAATCATAACAAAGATTGGCTCTATGGCGGTGTTATGTCTTCACACTAGAACTGAAGAAATAGGCCAAATGCCATCTCCTAACCTTGGTCGTTGTTAAAGAGACACTGTCAGACTGTCGTCCTATTGTCTGAGCTGTAGCTAGTTGATCATATTAACTAGTCAAACGCTGTACAGAGATTTAACACAGATGGACATAGGTAACATTTCCCTCACAGTATGTAGCACAATATGAACAAAGTTTTTCTGTGCGATTACAAGCCATTACCGCTGGTTGTTTACGACGCCTCTCTTTCTTAGACTTAACAGAACTTGTGAAGAGAGAGAGAGAGAGAGAGAGAGAGAGAGAGAGAGAGAGAGAGAGAGAGATAGAGAGAGAGAGAGAGAGAGAGAGAGAGAGCTGTCATTAAGGAGGTGATCAGTGTCCCTTCCTGGTGTGTTGTCAATAATACTGGGAGGGAGGGGGCAGAGGGAGGGAAGGAGGGAGGGGGAGAGGGAGGGAGGAAAGGAGGGAGGGGGGAGAGGGGGGGCTGTGAAGATACACAGCATCAGTAAATTACAGACACTGAGCAACGAAAAGCAGATATCCCCGTCTGTCTGTCTGTCTGTGTGTGTGTGTGTGTGTGTGTGTGTGTGTGTGTGTGTGTGTGTGTGTGTGTGTGTGTGTGTGTGTGTGTGTGTGTGTGTGTGTGTGTGTGTGTGTGTGTGTGTGTGTGTGTGTGTGTGTGTGTGTGTGTGTGTGTGTGTGTGTGTGTGTGTGTGTGTGTGTGTGTGTGTGCGTGCGTGCGTGCGTGCGTGCGTGCGTGCGTGCGTGCGTGCGTGCGTGCGTGCGTGCGTGCGTGCGTGCGTGCGTGCGTGTGAACATGGCTCTTAAAAAGTAAAAGGCTATTCCATCCTATTGCGTCCTTATGTATATGCCTGTGCACAGTTGCACACCTATATTGTTATACTTTAAGTTAGTCATGTGTATTATTCACATAATGATTCTTTGTATACAGTCCACACTGTTGCACTGAATGCCTCCGTAATGTGTGGACGTGTATTCTCGCTATAATATTTGTTCGCCACATCCTGACCTGAAGTTCATTATCACCAGGGTGTCGACATGCAAGCTGCTCTGACTTACTAAACCCACAAATGAAAACCCACAGGTGTCAGAGTGTGAGCCTGTGTACTGGACATCCCTCCACGAAGCTCCCCACGTATGATGATGACACAGATGCTTAGCACTAGAAGGGGCTTTGCTGGGGCACGGGGCCAAGCCAATGCAAGGGGGGGTCGTCATCTCGGATACCGGCACGGAGCCTTGCATGCATGGAGTCCCAACAGATGGTGGCAGTCCAGAGGAGGTCGGTGGATACAAGCTCTCTGATTGGCCTAACCAGCGGGGCGGTTTCTGAGATGCGCGTCAGTGGTGGGTTGCCCGAAGAAGGGCGAGGGGGGGATTTTCCAGTGACAGGAGGCCAAGGTTTGGCCACATACTGTGGGTGCCAGAATATGGAGGGGGTGTGTGGAGGAAACGCATGCGGCCAAAATGGATGTTTTATTATTTTTTTTGCTCTCAGAGGGAGGTCGATGGTCAACATCATTTTGCACGTAATAATTTCAACTCCAAACGCAATTAAATTATGTGGATGATACTCGCGTGATAAACAAAGCCCTCGTACTGTAATATCAACATAAACTGATGCTGAATTGTTCAGTTGCTATTGCATGCACTTATCTGTGTTTCATTACACGTATGAGTGCATGCTTACCAACTGTCTCGCCTGTTTTATTGCAACACTACTATCAGCGACTTCTAAGAAGGGAGATCCCCCCTTGAACAGCCATTCTAAGGTTTCTCTCCTCCACATTGCCTGCGGTGCATTTTTTCCTATTGCTATGTTTTAGTGAGTTTTTCCTTACCTTCGCGTGGGGTATGTCTGGGAGTGTTTGCATTCATTTATAAAAATTATTTTGGACTTTATGGTGTTTTTGTTTTGTTCTTGATTTATTGTGATGTTTCTTCTTGACTTGTTTAAAGAAGACGTGTCCCGCCCATGGGGACATTAACGTGTGTTGTTGGGCCTTACAAATAAATTAGTTTTTATTTGAATTCAAATATTATTTTTTTTTACATCATTAACCCAGAACACCCATTCTTCAATCACAGCTCACAGTCGGCTGCTCACCATGCTTTTTACTCCGCAACCAGCTCCCTCGCACAGTGCGAGCCATCATGGCGTATCGGATTCTGTTCACAACCTACAGACCGCTGCACAGCTCCGGTGTCAGTGTTCTGGATCCCGGCGAGCGCTCTCTGCCGGGGGATCGCCTGATTGAATTGTTTCGTCTGGCATGTCCCTCATGTCTCTACGACATGATCCGCGCCCATGCAGGGCTCGAGGCAGCGGCGACGCCTGCGGAGAGTGATGTGATTTGTCTTCCGTATAGGACTGCCCCCACTGTGTAGCCTGACGGCAATCAGTTCCCATCTAATGTTTGGGCTGGCTGATGGGGGGGGGGGGGGGGGGGGGGCACTGATTGGATCCTATCTCCATAGAGGACAAACAATAATTTCAAAATGGGGAGAGCTCCGCGGCCTAAATGATGTACCCATTGGTATCCGAGATGCAGCCTTGTGGTACGAAAAACACCATGCGCTCAACTCAGAGTGGGATTTATGGAGGCATGTTCTCAGACAAGCACGGTGGTATTTAGCATGCAGGGCAGAGTCTGCATGGCAAGAAGCATGTACCTAATGAAATCACATGGTAGAGGGAACACCTTCGCGTTTTAATGTGTGTGTGTGCGTGCGGTGTGTGTGTGTGTGTGTGTGTGTGTGTGTGTGTGTGTGTGTGTGTGTGTGTGTGTGTGTGTGCGTGTGTGCGTGTGCGTGTGTGTGTATGTCCATTTGCATGCACGTGTATGTTTGTGTATGCATGCACATGGGTATGCCCATGTATTTAAGCATTACATCACACGCAGGAGTGGTTTGTGACCAATAAACCATGCCTAGGGGTGGTTGTTAGGCCCGAGGCGCAGCCGAGGGTCGTTAGACCCCCCTAGGCATGGTTTATTGGTCACAAATCACGACTGCACGTGGTTGTAAAGCTTTTATACAACTGCCAGATTCATCCAACCTTATTTCTATACAATCAACACACATTAATCGAAGATTTATTGAAAAAGCCATCCGCCAGAAAAAGTAGTTCCCACAACTCCATGTGGAAGCAGCTTGAAGTGCATCCAACCAAACTAACACATCCAACTGTGTATTATTGGAATGATTGAGAGAAGTTGCCTCATGTGGAAGCAGCTTGAAGTGCATCCAACCAACTAACACATCCAACTGTGTATTATTGGAATGATTGATTGAAAATTTTATTACCAGATGCAGAATGGGTACAATAGAGAGGGTACAGTGAGAGAGAACGCTGCAGTCAGTAGCAAGAAGGAAGTAGAAATTTAAATCAATCAATTAATCTATCAATCAAACCGCGATTTTTCTTTTGTTCTAGATTGCCTCAAGACCCATCAATTACATCATCCAACATTGTTTAAAGGGCTAACACATTCCCCTTGACAGAATCGCTTCATATTTAGTCGTTTAGTCGCCATTAACATATCCATTTGTAAATATTATTGGCCACCTTCTTGTGATCCGGCGGAGTGATGTGATGTGGGTCGGTTGTGGGCGGGTCCTGGGCCAGCAGCGTGGATTGTTGCCAATAAAGACGTGTAAAATGACTGTTTCAGCCAATCAGAATCGAGAAATTTGCATGCCGTTGTATAATGCCCATGAGTGACTGTGTCCACCCACATGTTACTGTGCGTGTTGTGTTTACATGTGGCATCCGGCTCTGTTATGTGACGAGATTTGTTACAGGCCGATGTGGGGGGTGGGGGGTGGGGGGGGGGGGTGATATAGGTCTACAGGTTGATGTGGGGGGGGGGGGGGGGTGATATGACCTAGACCTGTTGATGCTCTGTGGATGCAAGCCAATCACGCCTCAGCACGAGGTGGTGTGTCATTATTACTCACAGGATAGCGAGAGAGCGTGAGAAGGGGAGAGAGAGAGAGAGAGAGAGAGAGAGAGAGAGAGAGAGAGAGAGAGAGAGAGAGAGAGAGAGAGAGAGAGAGAGAGCGAGAGAGCGAGAGAGGAGAGAGCGAGGAGAGAGAGGAGAGAGAGCAAGGAGAGAGAGCGAGAGAGAGTGAGAGAGCGAGAGAGCGAGAGAGGGAGAGAGAGAGAGAGAGAGAGAGAGAGAGAGAGAGAGAGAGAGAGAGAGAGAGAGAGAGAGAGAGAGGAGAAAGAGAAAGAGAACGCGGAACTGTGCAGACCCATGGTGCTATACTGTACCTGTGTATGTGTCCAACAAATTGTCCCTGCCAGATCATCTGTGACCCAGTGAGTAAGTGAGTGACCACAATTTGCATAGCAGACGGCGGGAGTCCTGTACACCGTGGGAGAAAGAAAGAGAGAATGTGGTTCTGGCCATTGTTTTTTAACCCTTTCACTGCCACACTACCAAACGGTTAACCCTTTCACTGGGACAATACAGAAGGTTAAACCCTTCCACTGCCACACGACAAAGGGTTAACCCTTTCACTGCCAGCCTACAGAAGGTTAACCCTTTACTATCACACTACAGACGGTTACCTTCTGTAGTGTGGCAGTGAAAGGGTTGTGTACACAAGTTGTTTACTAAATATAAAAAGGGTTTTATGAAGAAAAAAAAAGTGGTTATTGAAGGAAACATTGAATATACTGTAAGCCACGCGCATAGAGAATAGAATCACAGATTGAACGTAATAGTGCATTAGCGATGTTATTGCTTTTGATGCTGAATGTATTCCAGGGTACAGGTACTTGTTGTGTGCACACGGCACATACTGTACCATGAGACAAAGGAGTGGGTTTGCTTTTTCGGGGGGGGGGGGGGGGGGACGACAGAAGAGGCCTTGTTGTTCCGTCTTGACCTCGTCTTGTGAACCTCTGAACCAGAAAGCGACTGATAATAACACTTCCTGTACGTCGCCAGGTGGATTGGGAAATGTAGCACATTCCCTTTTCCCTCTAAAAACAATGGAAATAATGGAATCACGTGTTTCTCCCGAGCCTGGCTCCGAAATGTACAACGCTAATTAAAATGTTCACCTTCGACGCACTGTGACGGGGGGGATCTTGGATATTCATGAAATCTCAGACATTCATTATTGAGTCGTGAGTTCCTCTAAGTTACCTAACTCTTCTAATGACTTTTATCCCTGCGGAGCGTTGAAGAAGCTCTGCCATCTCTGTGTTGCTCTCAAACCCCAGGAAGCGTTTCTGAAAGTTGCCGTGTGGCTCAGATAAGAGGAGGTAATGAATGAGAAAAGACAAGAGCGACCATGTATAATGAATAGAGTGGGCCCCATACATGCTAAACCCAGGGACGGCACGGATACAGGCTCGGAAGAAGCTAGGTTGACCCAAATAGTGGCAGTGATATTTCCAGACTGTGTGTGTGTGTGTGTGTGTGTGTGTGTGTGTGTGTGTGTGTGTGTGTGTGTGTGTGTGTGTGTGTGTGTGTGTGTGTGTGTGTGTGTGTGTGTGTGTGTGTGTGTGTGTGTGTGTGTGTGTGTGTGTGTGTGTGTGTGTGTGTGTGTGTGTGTGTGTGTGTGTGTGTGTGTGTGTGTGTGTGTGTGTGTGTGTGTGTGTGTGTGTGTGTGTGTGTGTGTGTGTGTGTGTGTGAGTCATGCGATCCAAAACAAGACGGGGTGTGAAACGACTCCCTTAAAAGCTCAGTGGGCAGAGGAGAAGAGTGTGTGAGGTGGGTGGGGGGGGGGGGGGGGGGGGGGGTAGGGGTGGCGGGTAGGGGGTGCTACACTAAGTGCATCCTACTACTTCTCTGGGAGTCATGGATGTTTGTAAATTACTGAAATGCTCCAGCAGCTATGACACAGGTGGGAATACAGGTGTCGTTCTAATACTAGTATCTAGTGCCTTGTCTCCATTAGCTATGCTCAGCCTGGCTGGGTCTTAGCCATGGTCTAGTAAGGTATGGTGTGGTTGGGTTTGTGTCTCCTGTTTGTGTTTGTGTTACTTGTAAAATTCATAATTTCTTCAAATTCACACCAGCAACTGTGATACACAAGCTAAACCGTGAGGATACAACAGTCCCAGCCAGGTCTGGCCAGGTTGTGAAAGGTGTCTGTCGCTCAGCCAGGGTCCAGCCAGGTCTGGCCAGGTTGTGAAAGGTGTCTGTGTCTCAGCCAGGGTCCAGCCAGGTCTGGCCAGGTTGTGAAAGGTGTCTGTCTCAGCCAGGTCCAGCCAGGTCTGGCCAGGTTGTGAAAGGTGTCTGTCTCTCAGCCAGGGTCCAGCCAGGTCTGGCCAGGTTGTGAAAGGTGTCTGTCTCAGCCAGGGTCCAGCCAGGTCTGGCCAGGTTGTGAAAGGTGTCTGTCTCTCAGCCAGGGTCCAGCCAGGTCTGGCCAGGTTGTGAAAGGTGTCTGTCGCTCAGCCAGGGTCCAGCCAGGTCTGGCCAGGTTGTGAAAGGTGTCTGTGTCTCAGCCAGGGTCCAGCCAGGTCTGGCCAGGTTGTGAAAGGTGTCTGTCTCAGCCAGGTCCAGCCAGGTTGTGAAAGGTGTCTGTGTCTCAGCCAGGGTCCAGCCAGGTCTGGTCAGGTTGTGAAAGGTGTCTGTGTCTCAGCCAGGGTCAGGCCCGGACTGGCCATCGGGAGCACTGGGAGTTTTCCCGGTGGCCTGGCCTGCACAGATAAAAAAAATATATATATATATATATAAAAAATAAATATTATATTATATTTTTGCCAGGCCATTGTTTCTAGTTGTGGCGGTGGCGCGGCGCGATAGTTTTTAGATAACCAGGTGGGTGGGGAACAACCAGGATTTCACTGTCTGCGACAGAGTTGGAGAACTATCTGACTCTCTCTCCCTCACGCGGACACACACACACACAATGGAGCCGTGCTGCCGCTTGTGATTGGTGGAGGCGGGACCAGGCGATACAACTTGTAACTGAGGGGTTACAAAACCCTGACTGTATTAAAGATTGTGATAGATTAAACCACTGCTAGGTATGTACTTTAATTACTGGCCAGACAGTACATCAAATATAGATGGTGAACACTCATAAGAACACGGCATTGACAAAGAAATAGTATTTGAGGGTATTTTATTATTATGCAACATTAGGTTACAGAATGAGAATTAGGGTCGCGCTTGTATGGCGAAGAATATGCATAAAGTCAGTCAGTAGCATGAGTAACTGGGAATAGCAAGATTCCTACGATGGGTCTAAATTGATGCCACCTGTCGTATAATAGCAATTATAGAAGGCAACGCTGGTACCGCCTGGAGACACTGGGTTCCCTCCGGGGTTTTAAGGCCTAGAGGGTAGAGGAATGTTCGGATACTCAGTCTGATTCAATGAAGAATAAAGGGACTCCACGTCCAGAAGTCAGTCCTTGTACATCCAACGATCAGCAGCAAAGCAATAACTGTAATCCAAATGCTCGATAGCAGACGATGATAGCTAGCCAGCCTCTGTCCATGAGGCCAGCCCGAGTGTAATCCTCACGAGGTTAAATCCCACACGATAGTGGAAATCAACGAGGCTCTTCTCCGGGTAACACGTTCCAAATCAATATAATCCAACCAGTAATGGTTCTGCAATCGCCGACGCTGGTTCTCCTGTGCACATGTCCAATGCTACACACGAACGAACTGTGGTTGCACGATATACAATAAATGAACGACTATTTACTTCACATTAAACTAGGTCAAACTTGACGTTACTGCATTAAACTCTGACACTTTACTATTCCATTCGCACATGTTCTCAACGCTCTGTTAGACGCACTGCTGCTCACTTCACTGTTACCGAACTTGTCACACTGCTGCTATGCGCACCTGCGCCGATATATATACTTAAGTGGCTTTCTAGTTCCAAACCTAACCACTTGCCCGGAATCAATACACTGCCAAGGGCATGTCCTGACTTGCCCCAAACTCGCCCCTTGCACCTGTCTGAGTGCGAGACTGCCTGGCGCCGCCGTCAGGGGGCATTATCCATAAGGAAAGTGAATATTACTATGATTTACACGCAGGCTTAAAGGGATATAACGTGTATATATAAATAATATACAATGTATATAAAACAATAAATGTAGATTCTCAGCTTTAATCTGGCCCTTCACAACACAACTGATTGACAGTGGAGGCGGCGAATGGAATGGCAGATGGCACACTCCCAAAAGGAGTTGTTAAATCTGACATTACAAAAAACAATATGTGGTGGTTATGATTGGGGCTGAAGTTGAATAAACAATTTATGAAAGAGAGAGTCAAAATAATTCCAAGATAATTCAAAGATTACACACCTTTGCCACATTGGCTACAAACATAATCACTGCAAAGTTATCAAACAAATAAGAATCTGATCAGACACAAGGGTTAAGTTGTTGTTCCCTTTCTAATTTCCTCAAAAACATCTAGTCTAGTTAATGTGATCAATATTATTTGACAATTGATGCTTTTTGTTGGAAATTTCAGTCAGTGAGCTCATACTTTGAGCTAATTTTATAGTTAAAATGATTGAGACAACGCAATCTTCTGTCTTCGTTGTGCATGCATGCGTGTGCTCACCACACGTGATACATGTGTCACTATTCTGGCAGTGGCTACTGTTATTATAGTATTGTAATGAAAGGTCTGTTATTTAATGTTTGTGTAAAGGGCTATTTTAACTGTTGATGGGTAGTGCATCAGTAAAGTGAATATGGTATTGTGCTCTTGACTTGTTTGAATAGGTGGAGAGAGTGGTTAACTGTATTATAATAGTAAATAGAAAAATATGTTGTGCTCTTGCTTTTTTCTTTTTGAAGGTGGAGAGAGTACCATTGCTAGTGCCACAACAGTTTTATTTGAGGTTCATAACAGTACATTGTACTAAGCAATTGTTGGCTCATTAGTTTGTGATTCACATGCACTAAAATTCACCAGAATGCAGGAAATTAAGTCTTTGTAACTAAAATCTTTCGGGTGGGGTACCCCCAGACCCCCCGCTATATTTCGCGCTATATCTCCCGGTATGAATTATTTCCCCAGTCCGGCCCTGGCAGGGTCCAGCCAGGTCTGGCCAGGTTGTGAAAGGTGTCTGTCTCTCAGCCAGGTTTGGCCAGGTTGTGAAAGGTGTCTGTCTCTCAGCCAGGTTTGGCCAGGTTGTGAAAGGTGTCTGTCTCTCAGCCAGGGTCCAGCCAGGTCTGGCCAGGTTGTGAAAGGTGTCTGTCTCTCAGCCAGGGTCCAGCTAGGTCTGGCCAGGTTCTAAAGACAATGGAGATGCTCACTGTGTGCCAGACAGGCCACTGATTACGCGCGGGGACAGGTCTTTGTGATCCATGTACATTTATTAGTAAGACACGTGATTCAAGCACAAGTAAGAGAGGTCGGAAAGCTTAGCCGTTGTGACCACCTGGGATACATTCGATTAGATTAGATTAGATTAGATTAGATTGTACTTTATTGTCATTATATTTGCATAGAACGAGATTTGGGACTCAAGCTTAACCCTTTGGGTGCCGTTAACATAGAACTACGTTTTCTGTCACCCGGATACATCATACATCTACGAGGCTGCCCCCCCCCTCGTTCATATGCAATGCCGAACAGTGATGGCAATAACGGCGCTATAAGTAACAGCGTTACTAACGGCGTTAGTTTTTTCAGTAACGAGTACTCTTCCAATCTCAATAATGCCATTACCGTTACTGCAAATAAATCCGCCGCGTTACTATGAATGAACCTGTTTCTTTCATCAGACAGATATCTGCGCTGAGAGGCAATAATGTTCTTCCATGTTTATTGGGCAGTGCGCGAGTCAAGCGGATACATGCTGACGAGTGACGATTGGCTGAGGCTGAGTAAAATGTCATGGTAAGCCAATCAAAGGTAGAGGTGGGCGGGTCTAACGCATCCAGAGTCTGAGCCACAACACAAGCGATTCAGTCAGCGGAGACCGCTGGTCTGTGTAGTGTACGGTTTGACTTTGAGCCCAAATAATCTAAAACGAATCCAACGGAACAACATAATAAGCGAGCCGTCAGCGTGAGACCACGGTTCACTCTTGTGTTGCAGCGCAGGGCAGTAGTGGCTCTACTGCTGACAGGCTCAACCATAGATATGGGCTCAACATAGTGCTGCACTTCCTGGTTTAATAGCACAGTCTGGTGCACAGAGATATATATCTGTATGTCATGCATGTCTTAAATGTCATGATTAGATTGGTTTAGAATGATTCGATTAGATTCTTCTATCTGTATGTTGTGTATGTCATGAATTGAAAATGGGGGACCCTGATGTAAACAAGACGAAAGTCTTTCTCTGATCTGCATCCCCTTAACAATTGTGTGTATTGAGCCGTAGTGCTGTACCCATTCTGCAATCTGTTAATTAAAATGTTCAATCAATCAGTATATATTTGTTATTTATTTTTGGTATAGTGCTTAACAAGCATAATTTAATGTTGCCCAGTTGTGGCCTGTTGAGGGGCAATACATATCAAAAGTTCCAAAACATCTATTGTATTTGTATGATCCACTATATAAACATAGTAATTATAATATCTACATACATGGCATTTGATTGGAGGCTAGTCTCACTTTGTCCCACAGCAACATTAAAATAGTTTAGATTTGTGTATGTTGTTTATGTAAAAGAAATATATATTGAAAGTAACGCAATAGTTACTTTCTGAAGTAACTAGTTACTTTTATAATTTGTAACTGAGTAAGTAATTTAGTTACTTTTTGGAAGAAGTAACTAGTAACTGTAACTAGTTACTTTTTAAAAGTAACTTGCCCAACACTGATGCCGAATAACGTGGCACGGACTTACTTAAGTACACTGACCAGTACTTCAAATGGCGATCAGATAATTGTATTATTTTTTTTGCATTACATCAGAGACAAGGTAAGGACGCTATATATCAAATCTTGCGTTGATCTGATATTTCTTTCTCCCGCCATCGAAGCTGTCTGTGGGGACTGTGTTGTGCTGTGTACCGTTGGTGGCGGGGGGGGGGGGGGGCGAGCTCCCCGCTACAAGCCCCATTTCATGGGTGCATGAGGAAGGATAATAACGATAATCTAGCATTGATTTCAGGAAGATTCGATAATCAGACGAAAAATGGCAACGTGATAAGTGGATTCCACTAAAACGCTATTATCCCATCTTTTTCCTGGGATTACTAAGAATCACCCAAACTATATTCATCAAAACGGTATAAAAACGGAAATGTACGGATAAAACTCACTGACAATCGACGGTGTTATTAGATCCATAGCTATAATATCAAATATAGGTTTAGCTATACAAACAATGTGAGCGTTTACATGGGGTTAATGGACGGCAAGGCCAGATGCACTTCCCGGAAGGGGCGTGGCACCCAATGTGTTAAGGTGCAGTAATAAAATCACAAGTAATAAAAGAGAAACATAAAATCCTATACAGAGACATTAAATGCTATACAATAAGACAATGTTACAGTCCTGTACAATATACAAAATAACAACAATATACATAATAGCAATACACAAAATGTAACAATCACAGTGTCAGACGTTAGTGGGTGGGTATGCACTGTGGATATTGCACATCAGGAGGTGTGGGAGGAGGGGGAAGGTGAGTTATTAGTGCATGTTATAGTTTAGGGTGGTGATGGCTCTGGGGAAGAAACTACAATAATACAAGGGGGGGTGGGGGAACTGTGGCACCTGGCCCCTCCTATGGGTGTGAGATTTGATCAGACAAGGGGATGTTGGATCTTTCCACAGTACCATGACTGGGTTTAATAGGAGGATGATATTCACAGTGCACATTTTGATTTGGGCTAAACCTTTTTTTATGAAGCACCAATACTGATACTGGTATAAGCTATGAATGAATGAAGTTTATTTTTCTGTCTTGTTTACAGAAAAATCAAACACACCTGTGTGGAAATAAAAAAATCATAAAATCACAAATGTACATATTCAAGGCAAGCTCACACACAAAATCCAAAATCAACGACCGAAAACAAGGAATAGGCTGAATGAAGCACATGCTTATTTTTGCCTATCTCTTACAAATTCTTAAAAACAAAATATATTTTAATATATAGGCTATCAGGCTATCTGTATGTGGAGGATTTCCCCCTCGATACTAAAACCTCATACCACGAGCCACGTGTGTAACATGTCAGAAATTAAACAAAAGCCACTTTTCTGCATTTTATTCATTCATTCAATCTTCAGCAGTTTTGACTAAACAATTTACACTTGTTTGTAACCTTTATTTTTTACTCGAAGGACATTGAGGTTTCCCTCATTTACAATGACGACGAGTTTACACACACAAGAGCAACACAATGAAAATATAAAAAAAAGAATAGAAGAAACTAAAAACAATTGCAATTTGACAAACAGAGATTTAACACCAGATGTTTAAAAGCAGAAGCAGATGGGAGGACCTCTAACTTTAGGGTTTGTTGAAGAGTGTTCCATGTGTTGGGGGCATCAATAAAAAATGCTGTCTTGCCCAGATCCGAACGCGCTTGTGGAACCCTAAGAGTAAGCCATCTGGATCTGGTCTGATAAGCACCAAGACTCCAATCCAGCAATGATGAAATAAGGAGGGTGTTTACCACTAATGGCTTTGAAGATGAACAAGTACCAGTGGTAACTGCGCCTCTGAGAAAGAGAGGACCAGCCCACCTTTTCATAAAGAATGCAGTGGTGAGTATCATAACTGTCACCAGTGATAAATCTAATAGCGGAATGATATACAGAGTCCAATTGCTTGCCTATAGATAACATCACCATAGTCCAATACTGACAAGAATACCGCATCTACAACTCTCTTCCTACTGAGCAAAGGGAAGCTAGACCGGTTTCGGAATAGAAAGCCAACCTTCTGCCGAAGCTTGGAGGCGAGGCTGTCAATATGAGTTTTGAATGAGAGCTTCTCATCGAGCCATAGCCCAAGATATTTGTAATCGGTAACTCTATAGAAGAGCCATCAATAGTAGATATGAGAAGTTTAGTAAAGTCCACATTTCTAGCTCTTGAGAATATCATAAATTTAGTTTTCTTCGAGTTAAGGACAAGCCTGAGCTGAGAAAGGGTGTCCTGCAATGAATTAAAAGCGAGCTGCAAGTTGACGGTAGCAGCCAGTGGGCTATCCGCAATACAGTAAAGAATAGTGTCATCTGCATACAAATAGGCTTGGCAACCGGTTAGTGAAGAGACTAGCTCATTAATGTAGACAGTAAAAAGTACAGGCCCCAACACCGAACCCTGTGGGACGCCTTTTGTAACAGTTAAGAATTCTGAATTGCCATGTGATGATTTTATACATTGACATCGGAGAGATAGGTAGTCACGAAACCATGCAGAGGCACCCATATCCAAGCCGATATCGGACAGCTTTTTTAAAAGCAGGTGGTGATCGACCGTGTCGAAGGCTTTTGAGAGGAGCAGCACAACACTGAGGAGCAGCACAGCATTACAGTGTCATCGAGTAATCATCATCAATAGTCATCAACAATCATCAGTTAATATACAAAGTACAAGAAAGAGAAAATAATTTAATAATACAAGTTTATAAAACTGAATAGAAAAATAGAAGATATAATATAATTATAATTATAATGTAATATAACATATTTATAATATAATATCATATAATTATAATATAAAAGTGTTCTTTTATTGGTCACCATGAAACCAAATAACCATGTGAGGCTCACGAGATCACACGCAAATTCATCTTCCGTCCGGTTTTGAGTTAATTCAAGCTTTATATTTTCTCGAAAATACATGATTAGACTCATGTACAGCATCATCGATCAATTACATCATCATTGATTCATCAATCATCACGTCAATCATTTTAAATAAATTAAATAAATAAAGCAGACATTAAAACTAATTTAAATGTGATATAGATAGAAAGGTGCGGAATAAAAAAAAATATTATTGAATGTATCATACAAAAACATTTTGTGGGTCCAAAATGAATGTTGTTGTTTACATGATGCAGACATGTATCCCCTCCCTACTTCCCATTTCCCCACATTGTTTCAGTTTATTGTTTATTGGAATGCACCTGATTGGATACATTTAATGCTGGTGCTCTACTGCAAAATCTAGTGGCTGAATGTTATCTATACCACCTTTAACACTTTAATCGCCATGGGGTAAATTCATAATTTACCATCCCTCGCCAGCTCTATTTGTCTATGGAGAAGTTCCCCTTCTTTGCAGGGCTATAACTTTTTAAATTCTATTGCTAAATTGCCATTATTATGGCCCATTCAATGTCCTATATGTATTGTTCAGGGTGTAGCAACGTTAAACTTTTTCATTCACATATTCATACTAAAATATGGTCTAAAGTATAAGTATGTTTTTATCGTTTTCTGCAGCTTTCTTCAGAACGTGATTTATAGCCCTAAATGCATTATATTGATGATCAAATACAGTTTGGTAGGAATCTGTGCGAGATAAAAAATTTCAACTGGACGTGGTTCTAGAAGTTTCTACGCATCATCTGATGATGACCGGATGGGCGGGGGATCGTTTATAATTCCGTGGGCAGCGTTAGATGATTCATCTAGTGTGGGTCATATCAGATCAGTTAGTATAGAAGACGTTAGAATATAACGCTGAATCTTACCGTGGCTTCCTCGCGCCGCTGGCAGATGAGCGTGGAACAGAATTTTTTCTATTATGGGATGGAGAAATGCCCAATCCATTTCCAGGTTGTATAATAGTATATACGTCCAAATCATGTTGTTTTTTCGAGTTATTTGCACCGATCGATGTTCACTGTGTCAATACGGAGTCTCTCTAACGATAGCGAGTGCCCGGACCACATATGGATGAGCACTACCGGTTCAAAGGTTAATTTCCGGCTGGCAATCTGCCGATCGGCCACCAGATGGCGCTCTTGAACCGCTAGAGAGTTGAGTGGAGCTTTGCAGTGTGTCTCAGGGCTCCGGAAAGGAAATATGATTTCGATGACAGATTTTTGAAATATTGACATCAAAGACGAGTTACGGCGTCTTCGGCAGAATGAGCATGGCTAGGAATGACGTGTAAACTCGTCCACGGCGATCATAGTGTTAACAATTGTGTGTATTGAGCCGTACTGTATTGTACCCATTCTGCAATCTGTTAATAACATTTTCAATCAATCAATTCAATCAACACCACACAATGGTTAAATGTAAATCCCTCATCAAGCCAAATACCAAGGTACTGTATTTGTATTCTGAGATTCTCTCAATATCAGATCCCACAGTGGTTCGGACCAATCAGCATCCTTTGTTTGAGGAACTACTGGTAGCTACGGTGTGGTTTGGGTGTAACAACAGTATTATTATTATATTTATGAAGAATTGAAAAAGACCATCTGGCGGGTAAGGTTAGGAGCCAAAAACCCATTCCCAAGTTCTTGACATTTACAGCATGACATTCTCACAGTGCCAACCACAGTAGCATACCACACCATGGCCTTGTCCTTTATGCCATGAAGCTGACAACTGTATGATTTCGCTGTGGCTCAAGTGCTCTTTCACACCCTCTCCCCATTGACCTCTGCATTGCCATAGGGATGTTGACACTAAACAGAATCAGGGGACTTAACAAATAGCGCACAGAGAGCTGTTTAGGTATAGCCTACCCTGATTGATTGATTGATTGATTGAAAACTTTAACTTTAACAGATTGCAGAATGGGTACAATACAGTACGGCTCAATACACACAATTGTTAAGGGGATGCAGACCAGAGAAAGACTTTCGTCTTGTTTACATCAGGGTCCCCCATTTTCAATTCAACATGACATTTATGACATACGCGACATACAGATATACAGTATGTTACATCCAGACATTTATGATATACAGGCTATACAAATATACAGTACTGTTTAAGAGACAGAGATCCTAAAACATGGGTATCTTAGTGGTGTAGTGTATCTTGTAGACCAGGGCCCCGTTCCCCGTACCTGGATAACTGAGTTAGCCGGATAACTTTTGGTTAAGTCTGACTTAAGCCGGACTTTCCGGCTCCCCGTACCTGGATTTTCCAAATCACCATGACAACAGATCCAAAAGTTTGAGCCTGGTCGAAAGCAGGGTTTAAGTTCAAGTTAGCCGGATCAACCATCGCCACGCCCCCGCAAAGAAGTGACAGCCCGTTTCCTGAAATTATTCCCACAGTCTACGATCTGCATTATACCATTCTGAATTACGTTTTTGTGCTCCATTCTTCCAGAGGGGGCTTTTGAAATGTAAAATAGACCCAAAATGCTGATACTAAATTCACTTTGTCCTAAATAATGCACGTTATATATACCGTGGCGCTCGCTCGGTGCGATGTACACATTATGACTTTGTGGTTATTTTAATTGTAACTGGGATTAAGATGTCTGATGAGATGCGCTGTTTGACGGATTTGAGAAATTGAATGAGCCGTTGACGTCACATTAATGAATGAGGATAAAGAAATAAAACTTCATTCAAAATAAAGAATATTCTAAACACGGGTCTCTCGTTCATTAATGTATAAACAATGAATTTATCCCATCTGGCACAGTGGCGCAGCGGTAGTGCTCAACCCTGCCAACCCAGCGACCGGTGTTCGAAATCCTGTGTTTCCAATATAATTTTTTTGAATATAATATTAATGATTATACGCCAAAGTAGCCTGGTTTTAAGTTAAAATATTATAAATCTACATGCATTGAGGATGTCATTCTTTATATAGCTCTCAACGTGCACCAAATTGAATTATTCCTATATTGCAAAAAGAAGGAAAAGACTAGGGTTTCGAACCCCGGTCGTCTGCGTGAAAGTCAAAAGAACAACCCGTTAGACCACAGTGGAGATAAGTAAAAGATCGACCACACATCAATCAATGGGTAAGAGAGCCGTATCGTAATTTTAATTCGTAACAGTTTAACTAATTATTTTCGCTAGCAAGATCTCATTTGATTATTCAATCCAGCAGGCAAGTTTAAAGAAATATAATCTGATTGATTGAGGTAATGAGGGACTTAAAATTAGCCTAGATAACGCATTTAACTTGTCGGCGAGGCGATTGAGCCGTATTGCAATCAGTCAATAAAGTTTTAAATCAATTAATCAATCAATGCCGTTAGAGAATCAGGATCTCTGCCATCGATACGTGCTGGCTTTTCAACTGAAGCGGCCGCGCGCATTTATCCTGGGGCCCAAGTCTGAATCGAGTTAACGAGACTGAATCCACCTTCGAGGAACAGGAAAATCCCGGCTTCAAACATCGGGTTAACTGAAGCTGGATAATGACATCTTGATCGACTTAGTTGAACCAGGTACGGGGAACGGGGCCCAGGCCCTTTGCAAGTTGCTGTACTCTGTCGTCTACTCTAAGCCATCCTAGGTTGTCAAAAGGGCAGGGGTGAGGTGGGTTCTAGGAGTAATGTCAAGCAGTAGTCTGATGTTTTGTGATGTTTGTAGTCTTGGTTTTATGTTTGTAGTCTTGTGCTTTGGTTCATGCAGGGCCGCCTCAGGGGGTGTGCGAGCAGTGCGGTCGCACAGGGCCTCGCGGGAAGGGGGGCCTTGCACAATTTTTTTTTTTTTTTTTAATTTAATTTTTTAATTATTATTATTATAATTTTTTTTTGCGATGCCCCCCTTCCCGCGAGGCCCTTTTTCATCACAGACCTAAAATCTAGTTTTGCTTATATGCTTATATATTTTACATTAGACACATTTGTAGAATGTGTCTGACTTGTTCCTGGCTCTGCGGCTCTGCAGCAGACATACTCACTATTGGAGCTCTGGGGCTCTGCAGCAGACATACTATTGGTTTCAACGAAGGGAGGGGTTACATGTGTACAGTCGGCCGGCGTGCGTCAGCTGCGTTTGACTATTTCGCGCGTGCAGCATTGGAGGTTATGCTTATGCCAGCCAAGATGAAGAGGACGGTCGTTCGGCAGATGGACTGAAGATGAAAGTTGTTGCATGTTAGACAGTTCAGTCAGGCTAGCCATGTCGGCTTAGCTAAAGGCAGGGACAGCTAGTTAGCTTTAGCTACGTTATAATATCGAGTGCTAACGTGTGGTTCAGTCGGGATAGCCATGTCGGCTAGTAGCTAGCTTAGCTAAAGGCTAACTAGCGTTAGCTAACCTAGAGAGAGCGCATGCAGCATTGTTATGCCAAGATGAAGAGGACAGTCGTTCGGCA
This sequence comes from Notolepis coatsorum, assembly GCF_963971535.1. Lineage (NCBI taxonomy): Eukaryota > Metazoa > Chordata > Actinopteri > Aulopiformes > Paralepididae > Notolepis > Notolepis coatsorum. Next base: position 68,339,854 of record NC_140179.1, read on the forward strand.
GATGAACTTCGTCAACTCCACGCGGTTGTCTCCATCCTCTTGGACGTTTGGTGAGTTTTTAATGCACTCTATTCTATTCCCGCCGTGGATATATCTCTCTCTCTCTCTCTCTCGGGCCGGCTAGCTATCGTTGCTAAGGCTAACGTTATGTTGAGCCAAGCGGGCCGGCTAGCTAACGTAGCTAACGTTATATTGAGCCAAACGGGCCAGCTAGCTGTTGTAGCTAATGTTATATTGAGCCAAAGCGGGCCGGCTAGCTAACGTAGCTAACGTTATATTGAGCCAAACGGGCCGGCTAGCTGTTGTAGCTAATGTTATATTGAGCCAAGCGGGCCGGCTAGCTAACGTAGCTAACGTTATATTGAGCCAAACGGGCCGGCTAGCTGTTGTAGCTAATGTTATATTGAGCCAAGCGGGCCGGCTAGCTAACATAGCTAACGTTATATTGAGCCAAATGGGCCGGCTAGCTGTTGTAGCTAATGTTATATTGAGCCAAAGCGGGCCGGCTAGCTAACGTAGCTAACGTTATATTGAGCCAAACGGGCCGGCTAGCTGTTGTAGCTAACGGTGTGTACCTGGTGTCAGTACCTGGCTACTCTATTTGCAGTTAGCCTATTTAGCTGATGTCGGCCGTTGGCTCCTTGCTACTTTTTTTTTCTGGTATAGACCCTCTTCTCTTTGGATTTAAGTGTTGATCTTTGTCCTTTTGGATCTATGTATATTCATGTTGCCTTTGTGAAGTTATCTTTTCCTTCTGTTTTGTTCTTCCATTAAAAGTTGAATATCCTTTAGGGGCTCATCTTAGCTGTCTTGCTTATCTCTCTCATACATGCTCTCTCTCTAACACACACACACACATGCTCTCTCTCTCTCTCTCTCTCTCTTTCTAACACACACAGACATGCTCTATATCTCTCTCTAACGCACAAAATGACATGCTCTCTCTCTATATTTCTCTCTCTTTCTAACACACATATACATTAGGGCTGGGCGATATGACGATATTATATAAATATCGGGTACAGTTCATTAACGATACACTTTTTTAACGTATTGTGGATATCGTGATGTTTTGCCCAAGAGGATTGTGTCGCGTCAATCTGGTCCACACCCGTTCAAACTTTTGAACAACGCCGCCCCCACACACACTACTGCATCAAAGTTACTAATTATTATTAACAAAGGCATTCGTTTTGTGGCATTAACGTTATATAGTTAGTTACACGTTCAATAACATTAGCGTATTTACCCAAACATAGCAACGTCCGATGACGACATAGATAGCAAGCGTTACTGTTCATATCTCAGCCCGTGCGGAGTTGTGCATGCCCATTCTGCGGTCTGTTAATAAAGTTTTCAATCAGACAGATGTATGGAAAGGCTTTTATTATAACATTCGTTGCAATAAAATCATTATGGCTTGTTTAGTCATGCTGCGGTGCGCTGGTAATCACTCGTCTGCCGCAGGGAGCTGTTGTTGTCGTTGAGCTGAGCTCAGCTCTCGTCAAAATCAATTGCGGAAGTAAAAAACGCATAGAGCTTGCCGATTGGTGCTAAGAACAGCAGGGCGGGTTCAATCGGTGTGACGTAATTTGCAGACTCGACTGTCAATCAAAATTATGCTGTTGCCGGCTGAATGATCGAATGAATGAGAACGTTATTAACGATTGCAGAATGGGTACAATACAGTACAGCTCAATACAACAACAGTGGACTGGGGGATGAAGACCAGAAAAAGACTTTCGGCTTTTTTACATAAGGGTCCTCCATTTTCAATTCATCAAAACATTTAGAGACATACAAATATACAGTAGTTTCATAAAAATGCTAAAATGCTATTTATTGATTGATTGATTGATTGATTTAAAACTTTATTAACATATTGCAGAATGGGTACAGTACAGCTCAATACATACAATTGTTAAGGGGATGCAGACCAGAGAAAGTCTTTCGTCTTGTTTACATCAGGGTCCCCCATTTTCAATTAATCATATTTCATATCTAAATCATATAATATCTCATTGCTAAATATATGCAATATATAATCTAATAATCCAATAATCTAAATCTAATATATAATATAAAAATGCTAAATGCATGGGTATTTTATTTAGTCTTTAATGTTAGCTTGCAAACTCAAATACTGTCTTGGTAAGCCTCATAATGAATTGTTTGGGGAAAAAAATAAAAACATTGTGATGTGTATCGTGTATCGCCGAAAGGTCAGAAAATATCGTGATATCATATTTAGGCCATATCGCCCAGCCCTAATATACATGCTCTCTCTCTAACACACACACAAACAGACATGCTCTCTCTCTATCTCTCTCTTTCTAACACACACAGACATGCTCTATCTATCTCTCTCTCTTCAATTCAAATGGGCTTTATTTCACATTCTTGTATTTCTCCCAGTAGGTATTGGAGTTTTGAGTTATTGTCCATGTTTTCAAAGTCTCTTTGGGTGTTTGCAATTTGTGGGAAGTATATGTCTTGGTATAGTGGGCAGGTTGTTAAGAAGTGGAGCTCGGTTTCCACCTCATCTTGTGTGCAGTGGGTCTGTCTTCGCTTGGGAGCCAGGGCCCTCATTCATCAACGTGATTTACACACAGATATGTGCTTAAGCTGTGCGTACGACCATTTCTAAGCAGAGTGTGGGATTCATCAATTTCAACTTGAACTTGACTTTGTGCTTATATTTACGCACAGCTCGGACCATGCGTACCTGGCGCCCGTTGGTAGAATATATTATTACAACAAGGAAATGAGCTTCTGTGCATTAGTTTCAACACTGGCATGTTCTGTATGAACCGTAATTCATTATAGTTTATTGTAAAATAGCAACAGTAGTGTAATTATGGTCAAAACCCTATAAATAGCATTTGGAATAATAGATCTTTCTCTCAGAATGAATGCAGCATGGTTTATATAGCGTTATCGGAATATACGTGGTGTACTGACTGACTGCGCTCCGCGTAGCTCAACTCGTTATTATTTTGCGCACAGACCGCAGAAACACGGGAACGTTTTGATTATATTTAAAAGGCTTTACGTTAAACGAAACAAGTGGAATTTCGAAGCTGTAAGCAGAATACAAGTCATATGAACACCCACGATATAGTGTTCTTCCCCCTTTTTACTGTATAAGAAAGAATAAAAAACGCATTGCAATGACACCAGATAGTGGACAGACTATGTAAATATGATGATGGGATTCAAGTTCGCGTTTTTGTTGATCATAGGCATGCTGTCAGAGTATGGTGTCATAATCAAACATTCTACAACATTTGTCGTCACAGATCATGTCATAATAGAACATAGGCTACATGGCATGGTCCATCGTGATATTGTGTAGACTGTTATTACTGTACCACCCATTGTGACATCAGTCTTGTGTGCTCCCGCACACAAACATGATGGAATTCAGTTTGTATTGATCACATAGGCAGTGAGATTCATTGTTCTTGTATATGCTCTCGTATTATTGTTTATATAGGCTACCCAATACTGACATCAAAATAGATTGTATGCCTCTAGAAATCATATGCAGCAGGTATAAAATTGACGGAAAATCCGTCGCGATTTGGAATAAAATTGAGGAGAACTTTAATCCCTGGGTATTAATCAAACAAAACTGGAAAAGGCAGTCATATTCCAGCACGGTCTTTATTAGTGTTTGCGCTGCCCAGGCAGCAATGGTTAATAGATATCATATCCGACATCACCGTACGTGTACACGTCTGTCAGCCTGTCACATAACACGCTTCCCTCGGCTTAGTCCATTTTTCCACATTTCATGGGGGTATTCCATTACCGTATATGGTTAATCGGGGCGGTTCTGGTATGCAAATACTTAAAACAGTGCACGAGCTCAAACGTAGGATCCAAAGTCATATTTATCAAGACAGGTGTGCGTAGAACCTGTGTACGCACGTGTGATAAATCCAGTTTTTTTTGTGCGTGCACAGATTCTAAATTCTGTGCTTAAGTATGGAAATAGAACATTTTCTACGTCACGTTGATGAATGAGGGCCCAGGTCTGCCTATGGCGGCCTTTCTCGATGGCTAGGCTGTGCTCGCTGAGTCTGTACCTAGTCAAGGATCTTCTTAGTATTGGGTCAGTAACAGTGCTCAGGTATTCTGCCACTGTGTACTCTCTGTTTAGGGCCAAATAGCATTTCAATTTGCTTTGGTTTTGGGTTGTTTCTTTCCAATGTCTCTCTCTCTCTCTCTCTCTCTCTCTCTCTCTCTCTCTCTCTCTCTCTCTCTCTCTCTCTCTCTCTCTCTCTCTCTCTCTCTCTCTCTCTCTCTCTCTCTCTGGCCTTGCTCTGGTGGAGGGTCAGGGGCATTGCCGGGTCTGTGCAGCGATAACACTGTATATTGACTGTAGAACGGGAGCTCTCTCTCGCTCTCTCTCTTGCTATATGTTGACTGTATCATGCCCAGCCTCGGGCAGCGCTATTATTTAAGAATATGTTGACTGTATGAAAAAAGAAATAAAAAAAGAAAATTATTATATTTTTTTTTATTTTTTTACCTTTTAGGGGGGGGGGGGCTCGCGTTTAAATCTCGCACAGGGCCTCACATTTCTCCCAGGCGGCCCTGGGTGCAAGCATAGTCATAGTACCCTTGAATGAGTGCTCCTGTTAGAGTCTTCAAGGTATTCTTGTTTACCAGAGAGGAGATCCAGTACAATAATCTTGTTCGTTGGTTGACTTTTTTTATTACATTGGTTGCCATTTTCTCACAGGAAAGATTTGCCTCTAGGATGGAACCCAGATAGGTAATTTCATCTTTCCTTGTGACAATATGGTCACCCACTGTAACAGAGAAGCCGTTGGCCTTGCTGAGTTTGTTATTTAATCCAAAGAGAATGGACTCTGTTTTTCCCAGGTGTAATGATAGTTTGTTATCAGCGAGCCAGGTGCAGATTCTGCCGAGTTCAGAGCTGAGGGCTTTTTCAACCTGCAACTTGTCCCTGTCAAGAGACCAGCAGGGCTGAGTCGTCCGCGAACAGGAACAAGTTGCAGTCACAAGCTAATGACATGTAATTTGCATAAATTAGGAACAGTAACGGTCCTAGTATGCTTCATATGCTGCCAGACTTTGCTATTACACGCCGTTCTGAAACAAAAGAGACCAAGTCGGGGGAAATGGCTACAGCTTAACAGGCAGCAGAATCATCATCTGTACTCTGCAGTATGGTTCTCCGACACGAATAGCTCCTCTACCGCTGTTAGCCGTATGTTAGCAGCCCTGAGCCGTAGAGATCTCCAGAGGTGACCTCTCCTCCCTGCTAAGTGGCAGCTTGCGCTGGACATCGCGTGTACGCAGTGGCTTTTTATATGTAAAATGTTGGTGGGGCAATGATTTTTTTTTCTGGCCTAGCGGTGGGGGGGGGGGGGGGGGGGGGGGGGGTGAAAGCGGATGTGGATGTGTACAAAAAAAAACTTATTTATTGCATTCTGGTGATTTCTTTTGCACCTTGTGATGGATTAAATGAACTGCTATTATAGAGCTCAACGCCACTGAAGGCCACACCAAAGCACACATAGACAACTTTTTAGGGATTCTATGACAAGCACATTGTGAACAACCTTTTATTTAAATATGACACTACCATCATCAAGCGATTCAACACAACAGCATTGCCAAAGCACGGACCAGGACCATAACATCATCAGGATGATAAAATATCACTCACCAAAGCTGTGTGCTCACTTGAAGAGAAAGGCAGCACTGGCTTTCGATGCTGGCCAATTGCGTTAAGTCGCGGCTGTCCCATGGTATTGCGAGTAAACGTTTTTATCCTCTTTAATTTAAGGTGGAAAAGTTCCTCTCTGACTCAGATGTCGTCATAGGAGTTGTTATGATGATTTTCAGCCGACTGACAGTCTCAGTAAAAGCCTCTTCTAGGTTGTTCTCATGGATGGATGTTAACGGTTACCTTTGCAAGCTGTTTGCGTTATAACGATACCCAGATGTTTGATTAAAATGTTCTCCTCCAAATTCAGGGTTTCAAACCTGTGCTAGAGTAAATAATCCACCCTGTTCATTTTCACGTAACGTCACTAGCTAGGTAGTTCACAGCAGTGGCGTCGTTAGCCCTGGGCTTCCGGGGCTTTAGCCCCGGATGTTTTTCTCCTAGCCCCGGATCTAAAAAAAAAAAAAAAAAAAAAAATTGTTTAGTTTTTTTTTTTTTTTACTTTTTTTTTTTTTTTTTTTATGTCAGCATCCCCATTGTCTGTGCTGAATGTTTGTTAGTGTTTGGTATTTTTTGTTGGTTTTTAGTAGTTTTCATTTGATCCTATAATTCTTTCATTCACCGATTTGTGGACTTTTTTTTTAGTGTCCTGAAAGGCGCCTTATAAATCAAATGCATTATTATTATTATTATTATTATTATCATCCAGGAGGGAAAAGACACTTTGGATAGTAGGGACTGCATCTCTGCCTGTCCTGACCAGGAAACACTTTGCAACTGTGATCTCCTCTGGCAATATTTGGATATTGTAATGTGTGGCGAGGGGTTGCAGCAATTCCACTGAGAGAAACTGGTCTGAGGCTGGATAACATAATGCCTCTCATAAGTTGTTATCCAACTCATGAGAACCTGCTCTCAAGCTCTTGCAGCATTCTGTCAACGACTGGATAGAACAGTCTCTGTCTCAGCTGATCTCCTGAGCTGAGGTCTGAGCTTGTGCCACAAGATGACTCAACTACATACTCGTCCATCCTTTTCTGCTTCCTTCTTTGGCTGGTAGTATGTTCCTCAATCCAAAGGCCATTACATATGGCCTTTGTCCTGTCATACATGTCCACTGCCATCTCTGATGTGCAATAACCTTTGAGTGTGTCCTGCACTGTGCTTTTAAATAGTACAGATATTGAAGATGTGCACTTTAATGCAGCAGCACCTGGAGCCATCCATACCCATGTCCAGTGTCCTATAATCAGCTTTAATCAAACCTCGGATAGTCCGGTTGGTTTGGGGTGGTGTGAAAGCTCATTCACTCTTGCAAGTGAACCCTGCTGCGGTTCATTTGAGATGTGAATGCAAAGCGGACCAAAGGCAGGAAAAGACCCAAAATCGAATCTTTTTTTATGAGAAGACTGAAACATATGTATATAATGAAACACACAATAGTTTTTTTTCGATTGCCTAAGCATGATTTTGAAAACGGGCCCGGTGTTTCAAAACACACAATTAGCACAACCACACACACAATTATCAGAACACCTCAGATCCTTTGCTAAATTAAACACTTGTCAAAACCATACACTAATTTTGTTACCATATGAAACACACGTTACATAATGACTTAATTCTGTTTGAACCAGTTACACACACTGCTGTGCTTAACCTAAAACACATTTAGCAATTCTACTTCTCAGTGATTAGAGTACTGTAAGTAAAGTACGCAGATATACAATAAATTCACCAAACACTACACAAGACCAATGCTGTAGACTGATGAAAATATAATTTATTTATCTACATATACCCAAATCAATGATGCAGACTGATGAAAAAAATAACATTTTCTCTCCATATACCCAAATCAATGATGCAGACTGATGAAAATATAAATGTTCTCTCCATATAACCAAATCAGTCAACATTTCAACATGGAGAATCACAACAATACATGTCCCAGTTTTCATGCTACTATGTGCATAACACTGTAAGCTCAGCAAATATCAGACAAACATAAAATACTGTATGCAGTACAGGTTAAAATTACAGTAACACAATTTTTTTTTGAAAAAATTTAAACAGAAAATACTAGACATTATCTCTTTGCCTAGCTGGATCTGGCAAGATCATTTTTTGTTGTGATTCTCCATGTTGACATGTTGACTGATTTGGGAAAATGGGAGAAAATGTATATTTTCATCAGTCTGCATCATTGGTTGTGTTGTGTAGTGTTTGGTGAATGTATTGTATATTTTCACGTTCTCTGTGTACAGTACTTCACTCTCCTTCCATTTTGGTTGAAGACAGGTGAACTCACCTGCTGCATTTTTATAGTGCTTAAACCTGATTGTGTATATACAATTAAGCAATGGTGTGTTTGTGCATCTGATGGCTGTGTTTAACCAAATGGCTCATATGTGTGGTAATTTGACATTCTGTGTCTAATGTAATGCAAGTGTGTTTAGTGTTTTGCAAATCACTGTGTGTATTGTTTTGCAAAAAGTGAGGCTGACATTGTAGGGGTGCAAATCTGGGCCTATATTTTGCTCCTTGAGTGTAAGGTTTTGATAATTGTGTAATACTTTTGATTTGAGTGTTTATGCAATTGAAGAAAACTGTAAAGACTAGAGATGAACTGTTTATTTATTTTGTACATAGGCTGTGCATATGTTTGTTTGTTTGTTTATTTGCTTATGTGTATGATTCTTAACTGTGTTTTTATTTTGTTATTGGTGTATATGTGTATGTATGTACAGTATATGTATATATATTATATATATATGTATATATATGTGTATATATGTATATTTGTACTCCTGTTGGGGCTTCTTGGACCAGATCAATGTTTTATCTGGCTAAATAAATAAATAAATAAATAAGAAACTGATGATTTGGTCCTGTTAACTTTGAATTTTCTATGGGGACTGCCCAGATCCCTCTCATGGACCTGGACCTCACTTTGAGAACCTCTAATGATTCTAGTTATTCAGTATTCATCTCTAATTACTCTAAAATTGCGTATTTCTGTGCTTAAAAAAAAAAAAAAAAAAAAGGGGGGGGGGGAGACCCCCCCTCCACCCCCCTGGGCTGAAGCCCCCAATGTTTTCTAACCCTAAAAACGCCCCTGGTTCACAGTAGCTGCCATTAGCATGAAAAGCTTATTTGCAGACTGAAATCCGACGCCAGCCAATCAACTTTGAAAATACGAAATTACGTACACTTGGGGCTAGGGGCTCTGAGCCCCACTTGCCATCAAATTGATGTGGTCTACTGTGAATGATACAACACCCTGAGCATGCGCACTTGGATTTTCCCACGTACAGTACACCCTGCATTGATTGAGAACAAGGGCTAGCCCCATTCGTGCTATTTTAGACCTAACGATCGGGGAAATTACAGAATCTGAAACAGCAAGGCAGAGAGAGGACATGAACTAAAATACTAATAAAATGTATATGCAATTTAGTAAGATGCTATATCCATACATAATACATTTGGGCAAATAATAGGCAAATCTTTAAGAATGAATAACATTTGTTGTTTGTTGTTTTGGTGTTTGTTTGTTGTTTTGGTGACACTAGGTGCCCCTAATATAATGACCAGTCGCCACTGCGTGTATGGAAATCGCTAGTAAGTAGCACTGGTCAGAGCAGAGGTGGATAGCTGCAGAGAATCTTTTAGAGCAGTGTGTCCTTTTTGATGCGTTGCCCCCCAACGTGACCCCCAAACGTGGTCACACACAGATAGAATGGTGCAAATCTGACACTAAATCGTGATTATTAGTTTTCCTTTTCAGCTTCACTTGAGTGATTAGAGCTGGGATTTAGACTTACTGTACTAGAGAAAAGCATCTTCAAAAATTAGAAATGTGACAATGTATTTGTATATCTATCAAATAAAATATGCTACGATCGGCTCCGACACCGATCTTCAGATGAGCAAATGAAGATGTTCATTGAAAAATAATAAACTGACAGCCCTAGTTGTAATGCCAATACCTTGGTCAGATATAGCATATTATGCTAGTTTTGTATATATACATTTACATTTACATTTAGTCATTAACTGACGCTTTTATCCAAAGCGACTTACAAGTTCTGTACGACAAGTCATCAGGAAGGACACAACTCTATCAGCTGAGTAACAATGTGTTGTGAGGGCTGCTTTTGAGCAGGTACCTCAGCCTGTTGGCTCCCCCCTGAGGACGCATGGCGCGTTGACCCGACCCCGAGGCGTACGTCTCTCGAGACGTTCACGTCTCACGGCTGGTGCTAATGAACAATTAGAGAATGCTGCCTTTTCCCGGACTATAAACACTTGACCAGCCCAGCAGTCGATGCGAGTTCGTTCTGTAGGAACAGTAGGTTTGTTGCGCCTTAATTATTTTCCTTTTGACATTTCTGTCTAACTTAGTTCTCGTTGATTGTTGTCATTTTATTTGTCTGCTACGTAACCTAACCTTGTTGTTTTTGATGCGCGTGTTCAAATGCTTGTAACCCTGACCTCGTTTTCTTCTTCCCCCTCCAGCGTGGGTAGATGTTTACTGGTCAACTAATATCGTGTCTCTTTTTCTCTCTTCCATCTAGTTTGGAAGACGCCGTCTCGGATACTCGTCGCGTTCATCCGCCCGTTAATTCCCTTGTTATTTTCTCCCCCCCTGCCTCGCCAGGTTCCTCGTGTTATTTTCCCTCTAGGGAATCAGTTATTGTTTTGCCCCAGCGTGGCCAAGGCCACATGTTCCACTACATCTTTTGTTCAACATGGTAAGACTTTATTTACATATTAAGTACACACACATAGTCTGCTACATCACACA
>NC_140179.1:68352537-68437537 GCF_963971535.1 Notolepis coatsorum
CTCTCCTCTCCTCTCCTCCTCCTCTCTCCCCTCCTCCCCCTCCCCTCCTCCCTCCTCTCTCTCCCTCCTACCCTCCCCTCCCTCTCTCCTCCTCTCCTCTCTCCTCCCTCCTCTCTCCTCTCCTCTCCTCCTCTCCTCCTCTCCCCTCCCTGCCCTTCTCTTCTCTTCTTCTTCTCTCTTTTTCTTCTCTTCTCTTTTCTTCTCTTCTCTTCTCTTCTCTTCTCTTCTCTTCTCTTCTCTTCTCTTCTTTCTCTTCTCTTCTCTTCTCTTCTCTTCTCTTCTCTTCTCTCTCTTCTCTTTCTCTCCTCTCCTCTCCTCTCTAGTTTGTGGCCTTTGCTTCTTTGTTCTTCATCCTGGTCTCCATCACCACCTTCTGCCTGGAAACTCACGAGGCTTTCAACACCATCGTCAACAAGACTGAGATGGTGCAGAATAATGACACCAGCCTGACGGAGCTGGGCCCGCAGTATGAGATCGAGACCGACCCAGCCCTTACTTAGTGGAAGGAGTCTGCGTCTTCTGGTTCACCATCGAGTTCCTGGCGCGGGTGACCTTCAGCCCGGACAAGCTGGAATTTGTGAAGAGCCTGCTCAACATAATTGACTTTGTGGCCATTCTGCCCTTCTATCTGGAGGTGGGGCTGAGCGGCTTGTCGTCAAGGCGGCCAAGGACGTGTTGGGGTTCCTCAGGGTGGTGCGCTTTGTCCGCATCCTGCGAATCTTCAAGCTGACACGTCACTTCGTGGGTCTGAGGGTGTTGGGCCACACGTTGAGGGCCAGCACCAATGAGTTCCTACTCCTCATCATCTTCCTGGCGCTGGGCGTGCTGATCTTCGCCACCATGATCTACTACGCCGAGCGCCTCGGCGCCACCCCAACGACCCACGGCCAGCGAGCACACCATGTTCAAGAACATCCCAATTGGCTTCCTGGTGGGCCGTCGTCACCATGACCACCCTCGGTTACGGCGACATGTACCCACAGACGTGGTCGGGCATGCTGGTGGGCGCCCTGTGCGCCTTGGCGGGCGTGCTGACGATAGCTATGCCCGTGCCCGTCATTGTCAATAACTTTGGGATGTACTACTCCCTGGCCATGGCCAAGCAGAAGCTGCCCAAGAAGAGGAAGAAGCACATCCCGCAGGTGGTGCAGGGGGGCTCCCCGACCTGCTGCAAGGCCGACCTGAACACCACCTGTAACAGCACGCAAGGGGACCCCTGCCACGTCAAGGGGAGCAGGGGACTACTGGAGCGCAACCGTTCAGGTAAGACATTTACATTTTACATTTAGTCATTTAGCTGACGCTTTTATCCAAAGCGACTTACAAGTTCTGTACGACAAGTCATCAGGAAGGGCACAGCTGAGTAACAATGTTCATCAAAGTGTTGAGTGCTACAGTGTAGGTTAGTATATTAGGACAAGTGCATGACAGTAAGGTTAGTTAGGGTTAGATTTTGTTATTATTTAAAAAAAAATATTTCAGATAGTGGTTGAAGAAGTGCTTCTTTAGTCGACGGCGAAAGATTGGACGGGTATCGGCTGTCCTAACTGTGGTGGGCAGTTAATTTCACCATTGTGGGGCAAGGACTGAGAAAATGCAGGTTCTCCTTGATGACCCTCCCGGAGCTCAGATAGGAGTGGGTCTGAGACGGCCAGAAGATGCGTAGGGGTCTTGACGGTGTGTAGTTAGAAGATGCAGAGCGTAGGGGTCTTGACGGTGTGTAGTTAGAAGATGCAGAGCGTAGGGGTCTTGACGGTGTGTAGTTAGAAGATGCAGAGCGTAGGGGTCTTGAGGTTGTGTAGTTAGAGACCATTGACCAGAGGTAGGTGGGAGCGGTTCCCTTTGCCGCACGGATGCTGACCACTGTGTGGCAGAGGGGGGAGGCGATTGTGAGCCGGGATATGTCAATGCTATTACACAAGGTTGGATCTCATCAGCACTGGCAAAAGAGCATTATTTATGTCCAGGCGGTAGGGGGGGGGGGGGGGGTGAGGGGGAATCCATATGGGATCTCAGGTGGAAAACACTGGCCACTTGATGGATTCTCCTCTGGGACCGCTAGAAATGGTTTCTCCCGCCCCCCTCGAGAGTCACCTCACCAGCACCACAGCGGCCTCCTCGTAAAAGATCGAGCGATTTTGCCTCGCGGCCTTTCCTCTCCGGCTGCCACAGCGATAAGGGAGGTGTCTTCGAGAGGGAGATGATTGCGTGATTGCTGTGAAATAATAAATTTTTATGACACGTCAGTCGGAGAAGGAGCATTCCCAGTGGCAAAGCCCTGCGTTGTTTTCTTTCTCCAGTAGGGAATGTTATTGTAGACCGTAGGTGGCTGTTTTCCACCCTCCAGGCTCATGTCAGTGATTTCCTCTGACATACACGATATTGATGGAAATCACTGTCGACCTGCCTGTATTCACTTTCTTTTCAATTACAACGTCGGTCCTCTATAGGAGGGGGATTCCCTGTGCTCTGGTTTAGTGACAGGTTATTTGTTTATTAGATATGAGATGCTTCCATGCAACGAGCCCAGAATAATTCAACCGTCGAAATGTATTCCGAAAATTATATTCACTCTGTTGCAGTGGAGGCTGGTGACCACATTTTTAGGTGAAGCACAAATTATTATATTATATATTAAATTATATTTTTAAAACATCCCCCACTGTGTGTCAGTGGTCAGTGGACACAGACGAAAACATAATATTAATATACACTATATATTAATATTAATACCAACACCAATCAATTAATTAATATTAATATCAATATACATACTAATATACTATCAATACTACTATTGAATATACATAAACTATTAATTTCATTTACACTATACATTTCATCAAACCAGCATGTCATGTCTCCTTTAACTGTGGGTGAAAGCGGTCCGAGAACTACAATGCCTGGCAATGTTTACTTCTGCATCTCACGCAACACACACAAGCCACCAGTCGTTTCAGACACAAACCCACACACAATGGACAAGATAGCAGTTCTCATTCATAAGAGCACACCAAAGTTCCACCACATGAATCTCACCGTGACAAATCAGCAGAGCCACAGAGGCACTAGATCAGCCGTGCATCAGCAAAGTACGCTAGCCTAGCCACAAGCTAGCGGCAACATTCATTCATTCATTCATTCATTCACCACTAACACAGTGCACATGCAAATATTATCTGCAGGCTGCATTAGCAGCCAGCAGCCAACGTGATACATTACATTGTGTTTATATGTGACATAGCCAAGTTAACAACGTTTCAATCCCTTAATCAAGTCTCTAAACAATTCGGCTGGCTAACGTTAGCCATCTGCAAAGTACGCTAGCCTAGCCACAAGCTAGCGGCAACATTCATTAATTTACACTAACACAGTGCACATGCAAATATTATCTGCAGGCTGCATTAGCAGCCAGCAGCCAACATGATACATTACATTGTGTGTATATGTGACATAGCCAAGTTAACAACGTTTTAATCCCTTAATTAAGTCTCTAAACAATTCGGCTGGCTAACTTTAGCCATCCGCAAAGTACGCTAGCCTAGCCACAAGCTAGCGGCAACATTCATTCATTTACACTAACACAGTGCACATGCAAATATTATCTGCAGGCTGCATTAGCAGCCAGCAGCCAACGTGATACATTACATTGTGTTTATGTGTGACATAGCCAAGTTAACAACGTTTCAATCCCTTAATCAAGTCTACTACAAGTATTGTTCTCTAAACAGTTAGCTAACGTTAGCATCAAGGCTACGCAGGCTTTCGTTTTACAAACACTACAACTTACTTTTTTCTGATCCAGGTGCATAAGTCCACTTCTACATGTTGCTCAGTTGCTGGTTTATACTTCGGTCCTAATGTTGGCGCAAAGTTTAATTTAGCCTACTGTGTGTACTGTAAACTACTAGCTTGCTAAGCTAGTAGCTAGCTACAAGTTAGCTTGCCTTCACAGTCCAAGATGGCACGTTCACGTCAACTACAACTACACTAGTCTTCAACTGAGATTAAAAAAATATATATATATCATCCAAGTAAACGATGCAGTGCACAACAATAAGTGAACAAGTGAATAAAGATCTTAAAATATGAATGATTATATTAGGCAAATGAATGTTCTTCAGGCAAATTGCACACATGAGATGATGGAACACAACTTTGACTAGAACACTGAAGCCAGTCCAGCTGCAGTTCCGCAGGTATTTTTGCCAGGCAGACTCTGATTGGATTTAAAAGGCTGCCAATCATTCATCCTCCATGTATTATTGGATTGTCAAGGCTGTCAATCATTCAACCCTCCTTCAATGGCAAGAGTTTAACTCCACAGACCGTGCTTGATGAAGTTAATAGCCTATTTTGATTGGCTATTATTTATTATTTATTTAACATTGGGTCAACCTGTGAAGTTATTCTGCACGCATATTACTGCAGTCATTACTGCAGTGCAGGCCTGCTCAGAGCTGTCAATTTTGGCCATTTTTGAAAGAAAAAAAATTCACATTTACAGAGGAAAACTTTTCTAATAAAAAAAAAAAATAATAATAATTAAAAAAAAAAAATATATATATATATATGTAAATTAATAATAATTATGAATTATGAGTGAATTTGTGTTTCACGTGTTGTCATAGAGAAACCTCCACTGCTCTGTTGTCATTTGAAATGTCGTGTTGAAATGTGCATATTCACACACATGCTACAATGGTGGTGACTAGAACTGATACACTACATATATCTTCCATTAGTAGCCTACTGTAGCGGCCAGCGCAGTCTTAACCTCCCAAATGCTGTGAAGTTCAAGTTTTGTGTTATTTGTCATATAAGGTACATGTACATTACAGTGAAATGCTTGGTTCTGTATGAGCCTCCTGAGATGCTTCATACAAAAAAAGAAAAAAGATTAAATGAGGTATGTAGTGCAAATCTTTTTTTTTCATCCACTTTTTCTCCCATTTTCTATTTTTCTCCCATCCCAATTTCGTATCGTCCAATTCAACCCTCCCCTGTCTCGAACGCTGTTTCATGCCTCCCACAAGCCGGCTGCAATGTGGACTAAGTCATACATTGCACGTGTTCCCTCCGGTACTCGAGGTAGCAGCCGTCGCATCTTTTCACCTGCACAGCGCGATCTTTCAGCGTCGAGGGTCTGCGCTTTTGGAGGGACGCCGCCCCCGTCGTTTCCTGATTCTACTGCGCAGGCGCACCAACCGACCTGTAGGAGTCGCTGTCCACAACGCCCGATCCCCACCCATCAGCTTCCCACCCCCTAATACTGCCAAATGTATTAGTATGAACGACCAGCAAAGCTGAATGCAATGCGGAGAGCTGGGCTCGAACCCAGCGTCTCCTGCATTGGTGGTGAGCGCCTTGCCCACTGTACCACCTAGCCGCCCAAGGATATATACTAGTTATAACTGTATATATTGTATAGTATACTATTGTATAGTAGTGTACATAAGACCCAGTGCCTCATCCGTAGCTTAACACTGTATCGCTCAGCATGTCTTTTACCATGCATTTTTTTTAAACTTTATGTACATTATACCTGTTATGTCTTATTCTTATTACTTGTATTATTGCACAATCGCTGCAGGCATGACCACCCGCATTTCACTGTATACCTTGTATGCCGTGACAAATAAAACTCTTGACTTGACTTGATTGGATTGTAAAGAGCACAGCGTGGGTGACTCTGTTGACCGGCATCCTCTCTATCGGGCTTGACCCCCGGCCCCTGCAGGAGACATTTTGGCACATGCTTTTTAATGCGGGACATTGTTTGATGTTTGTCCCGACTCGATCCCTGGAACACCCCCCTGCTCCCCCTCCCCCCACACACACACACCTACACACACACACACGCACGCACGCACGCACGCACACACGCACGCACGCACGCACGCACGCACGCACGCACGCACGCACTTACGCACGCACACACACACACACACACACACACACACACACACACACACACACACACACACACACACACACACACACACACACACACACACACATTTAGTCATTTAGCTAACACTTCTATCCAAAGCGACTTACAAATCGTGTACAACAAGCCAACAGGAGGGGTACACCTTTATTGATCCCCCTGGGGGAATATGTAGTAATAATATGTAGTATAGACATATTAGTAGCATAGTACATATTCAGATATTGATTGAAAAGGTGTCACCACCACCTCCATCACCACCATTACCTCCCTTTTCTCCCTCTCTGCCTCCACCCCTGCAGTTCTATCGGCGGACTGCAGCGGGGGGAGCGACCTGACCCTGTCCCCAGACGAGAGCGTCCCCATGCGCAGGGCCAGCACGCTGGGGCAGGACAGACGCAGCGCGGGGGGGACCTGCTTCCTGTTGGCTGCCAGTGACTACACTTGTCCCGCTGACAGAGGGATCCGTAAAACAGGTACACTTCCCCCTCTCAGGACAGCATGCATTTATAGAATAGAATAGAATAGAAATACTTTAATCATTCCGAGGGAAATGTGACACTACAAATCGCTCACAGTAAACATTTAGACATTTAGACGGAACAAAGTCACGAATAAGAATAACAAAACAAATTGCCTAAGAATAAGAATAAAATGGGCATAAGAATAAGATAATAACAATAGAGTATGTACCGGGATTCACATTTCGTATGTTATGTATATACATTCTAGTATAAAATATACAGTAAAAAATTTACAGCAAAAATATACAGAAGTATACAGTAAGTGTAATATTGAACAGTGTTGTTTTTAAAAGTAAGAGTCCAGGGAGATGGTAACTGTCACCCTGTGCTCAGTCTGTATGATTTACATTCATAATATTCAGTATACCTATTATAAGGTACATTTGTATGGCTTATCGATGATTATTTTGACCTAACAGTGAAACCGTGAATAAATTATCTGTAAATCTTGTGGGGCGGCGTGGCTCAGGGGTAGAGCGGGTCGTCCAATGATCGAAGGGTTGGTGGTTCGAATCCCGCTCAAACCCATGCCGTTGTGTCCTTGGACAAGACACTTAACCTACTTGCCTAGTATGAATGTGTATGCATGTGAATGAATGTTGGTGGTGGTCGGAGGGGCCGTAGGCGATGATTATTCGCCACGCTTCCATGAGTCTGCCTCAGGGCAGCTCTGGCTGCAATTGTAGCTTACCATCACCGGTATGACTGTGTATGAACGAATAATGGACTCTGTAAGCGCTCTGGGGTCACTGGGGTGTCACGAAGAGCGCTATATAAATCCAATCCATTATTATTATTATGCCATGCAAGACATTTCATGAAAGTTAAGTATCGTCGTCACTTCTTGTTTTGCCTATAAAGAGGCAGATGTTGTTGTCTGTAGGGGAATCGCGCTGAAGTACATGCATGTCGTTTATTGCTAAATGAACTGTTATGCCTTCATTAGTCACTGTTCATTATTCATACGTCTGGGTTCCATTTTCATCCCAAAGGGGCTTTCCAATAAATGTACCGTACAGTATGAGTCTGAGCGGTGAACAAACCTGACACATTTACACCAAAATACAACATATAAGAAGAAAAAAGAGAAAAAACATAGCTGCAAAGTGTTTGTGATAGGTCACTCCCATTGCCACGCCCCCTTTTAGTCAATTGGCATGAACACACACATACAGTACACGCCTTCACATATACATCGCTGACTCTCTGACTCTGATGTCCATGCCCAATTACAGCCTCCTAGTGTGAAACCTGTGGCCACTAGAGGGTGGGGAAATATTTGTGGACTGACCAACCAACCAACCAACCAACCAACCAACCAACCAACCCACCAATCGACAGAGTAAAACGATTCATACATCAGCCACGATTCTGATCCATTAATCAATAAGTGTTTGAATGAGACCAGAGATGGTTGATTTTCCAGCCGTATAGGAAGCTGTAGAGATGGGGCCTCTGGACATGGAGGGAGGTGGTTGCTGTGCCTGCTAGGCCAAAGGACAAAATCATCAACATATCGCTCCAAAAAGGTCAACTTTTCAGGAATTCAGAAAAACAGCCTCATTTTCAGATTGACATTCATCTATTTTTAAAAAGGTCTCACATTGCGGTTCCTCAATGGGTCTCATAGGCCATAATGGTCATGAAACAGGCTTGCATGAGAACCATGTAAAGGTTCATTCCCAGTAAAATAACAAGGAAATAAACAACACTGGAGATGAGAGGTTTTCATCCGACAGCGACCATATGTGACGACAGACAGGCGCGGAGGACTAATTGGTCTGCCGGTCCGCGATGGCGAGGGGCGAGAGTTTTCCCACGGTATTCCAGCGCATTGTCATCACAAACATCTCGGTGGACAAAAAATGGCCGGTGACGGTGACGAAATAACATGCGATACTCCGTGACCAATGAGATGTGTTTGTGGCATCGTGCCATGTTGGTAGGAAAGGAATGACGTAGGGCTGTACCAAATAGTTCAAAACGTCGAAGCAGGGGGGGGGGGCTTTGGGTGCCCAAGCACTTGCCCATGTGCCCCTTACATTAAAAAAATGAAGAAATAAAATTTAATTTCTAAATGTATTAGATTAGTATTTTTTGGTAAAGGGCAACCCATGGTCCTCATCAAGAATAATTAAAATAAGGGCGGCTAGGTGGCGCAGCTTGGCTGGTCGTTCATACTAATACAATTGGCAGTATCTGGGGGTGGGAAGCTGGTGGGTGGGGATCGGACGTTGTGGACAGCGACTCCTACAGGTCGGTTGGTGCGCCTGCGCAGTAGAATCAGGAAGCGACGAGGTCCCTCCCACGCAGACCCTCGCCGCTGAGAGATTGCGCTGTACAGGTGAAAAGATGCGACGGCTGCCTCCTTGAGTACCGGAGGGGACACGTGATGCAATGCTTCGTCCACATTGCAGCCGGCTTGTGGGAGGCATGGCCTAACAACGTTCGAGACAGGGGAGGGTAGAATTGGACAATACAAAATTGGGGAAGGGAGAAAAATAGAAAAAATGGGGAGAAAAAGTAGATAAAAGAAAAGAATAATTAAAATAATATTATAAATAAAAATAAATATTTGAATGCCTGTCTGTCTGAGGTGCATGGTTTTCTGTTGTGCGTGACACGTCACTCTTGGAATGACGGGCCCATTAGCCAATAGAAATCTATAATACATTTTGATAAATCCCAATCTATTCTAAGGCATAATTATATAGTATGATGCAGTTTGTTGTAAGTTACATTCTCTGAATATTGGTTGCTAATGCTATAGTTTGGCTGGTTACGTTACGCTGTAGTTGGTGTTCTAACATATTGATAAATGTGCCCTTTTTAAAATGGTAGCACCTGCCCCTTTCTCTGCACGGCCCTGCTAAAACCACAACATGTTCCTCCGCCCCGCTGGACATTCTGTACATCACGTTGTGGTTGGCTGACTGTCTGTCGTCAGATAGGTACTGCTGATGTATTA
Organism: Notolepis coatsorum; assembly: GCF_963971535.1. Classification (NCBI taxonomy): domain Eukaryota; kingdom Metazoa; phylum Chordata; class Actinopteri; order Aulopiformes; family Paralepididae; genus Notolepis; species Notolepis coatsorum. The sequence goes on from NC_140179.1 coordinate 68,361,980, forward strand.
GTGTTGTTAAATATTTACCACTCTATTCAAAGAACCGCTTCTCATTGGAAAATATTAAGCTTTCAATTATGACATTTGGCTGCATGGATGACATTGGCATCACGTATGCAAATCAGCAGAGAGACTAAATCACATGCCCGTGTAGCCTGATAATGTCCTGTCCTTTGATTTATTAAAAAGAAAAAGGGGACATTACCACGTTTCACTAGGCTTGAAGTAAATTAAGTAGATCAAAGACCCTCGAAGGTCATTCAAGTTCAAGTTCAAGTTCAAGTTCTTTAATAGTTGTCATACAGAAGTACAGAATACTTTCATACAAAATGCTTCTTACTGTTACGCTCCAGAGACTGTGCTAGACAAGATAGTATCAAATAACATAATAACATAATATAGCATGAATTTAGAAGAAGAAAAATGAGGTCACAGTGTTCGGTATAGACATATGTACAATGTTCTGAGTTACCATATAATATACAATACACAATACTATGCAGTGTACTAATGTACAGTACTATCTAGTGCAAAGCAGAAATGGGATGAGGTACAATTTTAGGTACAATTTACAGTAAGGTGTACGAGTTGTAGTGCAATCCTTCATCCATAAATATAAAGTGTGGGGAGTGGGTGCTACAGTGTGTTTGTTTAAAGTGGGTGTGTGCTATAAAGTGTGTGGAGTGGGTGCTACAGTGTGTTTGTTTAAAGTGAGTGTGTGCGTGTGGATGTGTGTGCTATGTGCGTTTGGTGGTTGTTGTTGTGTAGTGTTCATTCATTGTTCGTTTAGCAGCCTGATGGCCTGGGGATAGAAGCTTCTTCTGAGTCTTTCTGTGCTCGCCTTGAGACTCCGGTATCGCTTGCCTGACCGCAGCAGTTCAAAGAGGCAGTTGTTCGGGTGACTGGAGTCTTTAATGATTCTCTTAGCCTTGCCCTTCATTCATGTGGATTAAGATTCCTAGGTCGCTAGATTGAAGTTTATAGATGCTTTCCTATAGGATTCCTACTGTATAACATTGAATGGATATTACTATTTATGTCCATAACCAGACAACATAGTGGTATTTGTATTCCTTCTGATAAAAAAAACTGACCTGCGGTAAGAAATCCAGGGTTTTTGTGTGTGTGTGTGTGTGTGTGTGTGTGTGTGTGTGTGTGTGTGTGTGTGTGTGTGTGTGTGTGTGTGTGTGTGTGTGTGTGTGTGTGTGTGTGTGTGTGTGTGTGTGTGTGTGTGTGTGTGTGTGTGTGTGTGTGTGTGTGTGTGTGTGTGTGTGTGTGCGTGCGTGCGTGCGTGCGTGCGTGCGTGCGTGCGTGCGTGCGTGCGTGCGTGCGTGCGTGCGTGCGTGCGTGTGTGTGTGTGACTGGAAAGGTCAGGCTGCTCAGCTCTGTGACCCCGGGCTAAAGGTCAGCATGAAATTAGCATCTACTGCACACAGTGTTGACGACGTTCATGGAAAAGCGATTTCATACCATTTCTAAGCCGTGCGAGATCCACATTATTAGACAAAGCCCAGAGAGAGAGAGAGCAGGGCATCGAGCCAATGCTATCAAGGTGGTATGTGTTCTGCAATGGAATAAATGCAGTAAGTATTATGCAGTGATATTTTAATATTTTCTGTTGCATTAAAACCATTTATGCAACATTTAGGGCCTAAAGCATCTCTGTTGGATTCATTTTTCCAAGTTATCTCTGCCATCTCAATTATTAATTCTGGGTTAATCTCTGTTAAACCCTGGCTAATTGCCTTCTATCAGAATTGAAATGGCTCTCCAGCAGGATGTCAGTCTCCTCTCTCTCTGGTAGTGCTACTCTACCTGCTCTTTGGCAGGTCACGCAGGGGTGTAAAAAGTACCCGGAAATTATACTTAAAGGAAAACGCCAACATTTTGGGAAATTAGCTTATTTGCGTGAAATCACTGAGCCCAGAGAGGAGTTGTTAGGCAAAAGAAAATTCCGAGTATATCTGCTTAGAAAACTAAAATGTCTAATTCAATTATTTTTTATTTCTCCACGTGGTAAATACACAGGTCACAACATGTTTACAGGAATTTGTATTTGTATTTGGAGTGTATTTCGTGACTGTTGGGAAGTAGGCTGGGAACTAGGCTGCTGGAGGAACCTACTTCCAGTGACTGACGCTAAGCTAGGCTAACGGTGCGGGCGTTCCCTAAGCCTAATGCATGCACAGAGATGAAAAAGGTATGTATCTTCTTGTCTAACTCCAGGGAAGATGGCAAATAAGCTAATTTCCCAAAATGTTGGCGTTTTCCTTATACTTAAGTGAAAGTATGGGTACCGTCTCAAAATCGTACACAAGTAAAAGTCAGAGTATCTGGCTAAAAACACACTTGAGTAAAAGTAAAAAAGTTTCTACTTTTAAATATACTTAAGTACTAAAAAGTAAAAGTAAAACCTTTTTTTCTGACTGTCTATTCTTCTGATAGCAGGTGTTTAATCAAAGATCCCTGCTTTCTAGTCTTGCACAAGGACCAATCAGCATGGGTATTGGCGGGTTCATTTTCCATTGATGGGGATTTGATTGGCTGTTTTTAAATAAAGAGCGGCCGCAGGATTAATAACGTTAACGTTAGTTTGGCCAGAGAAACAAATATACTAATTAATGGTTGGACCTGCGAGATTTGTACTTTGCACTTTGTAGGTCTGCATTTTAAATGTAAGGAGTAAAAAGTATGTTTTTCCCCCCTGAAATGTAATTGAGTAAAAAATATTATAAAATTGTATACAGTATACAAACCTAATAATACTTGAGTAAAGTACAAATCCCCAAAAACAGTACTTAAGTATTGTAACGAAGTACAATTACTCAAGTACTTTACACCCCTGGGCAGGTGTTATCCAATTATACCATGAGAGTGCCACTCAAGTAATTTGCAGGTGCAATTCAAATACTGAACTAATGCTGTCCCTTTGACATAATAGCATTAGCAGTATTATGAGATAAATAGTCTGACTGAAAGGATATCGACCGCGCATTTCAGAACTTCCTTCCGCCCAAGTCTTGTCTCCATCCCGCTCTCCATGTTGCTGTTTTCAGCATCCCCTCATGCACAACAGTGACAAGCACTCCAGCTAGCTAGCTACATGCTTTGGAAATCGTGATGTGGATTGTTTTAAAATCTGCTATCTAAAAGGGCCGTTCTTACTATTTTGCAAGGGAACCGGTGAGCTTGGAGCAGTTCATGCCTACTATTGACAATTCTAATTGGTGAAATACAAACAATAATGGAAAGTCTTTTCCCGCCAGCTAGTGCAGAATGATAATGGAATCGATAATGAATCGAGATCGCGATAATTTTTCGATTAATCGTGCAGCCCCAGTTCAGACCCTTCTCCTGTGCTGGCACAGCGCTAACATAGTGTGGAGAGAGGTATAGCTAAGCGAGGCTATAAGGTAAATGATCCTGTGGTGATGGCCATACTGTATGAACAACAAAGCTATTCAACAATAATGTTCTGTATCGTATCGCTCTCGCTCGGCATCGCTCTCTGCACTATCTCGCATACGTGCACGCGCACTGAATAAAGACCACAATGTACCTTTAATCCCAATATTCGTCTGACCACACCCCTATCAGCTTACCCATATAAGCAGGGGTGGGGCCACCCACTCTCCTCCTTCTCGCTTTCACCACAAGGAAGAAGTGCCTCGGTAGATCCCCACACTTGACACCATGATGGAAGAAAGGTTTAGGAGCAGCTTTGGGAAACAAGGATACGTTGACATCATATCTTTATTTTCTCTCTCACTATTTTCGAGAAAATACGGCGATATTGTCTTCGTACTGGAGTGTCTGGAAGATGATGATCATTCTAAAAACCCTCCACCGGTTTTCGTATTGGGAGCACGCCGCTGCATGCTTCTCAACTGCAGTTCCTTGCTGTGTTTGTTGGGGTGAAACCTGTCAGGCCACAGCTGAACTGTCGGACATGCCGCTGTTGTGAGAAGCGGTGCGTTCCAGGTTGGGTGAGTAGTGTTTGCTGGCGGGCTCCACTTGTCTGTTAGTGCTATGGGGGCTACTTGACAAAGTTTATGGAAACCGGCCCCAGGCTAGGGTCCTTTGTTCAGCCACCTAGGCGACAGAAGACCTTGGTCTGAAGACCATTATAGTTTTAACTAGTGGGCCGCGACCATTGACACTGGTGATCCCTGTGTGTTCTGGACGAGTCACCGTGTTAAGGCCCCATCTTTCATATCCAAATGAGAGTATTCCTTCACGAGGGGATATGTGCATGTAATGTGCGATAGCGGCAGATTCATGTTCAAAGTCAGCTACACAGGCCAGTTGGTACTGTGCTGATTCCGTCGGATGTGGTAAAGTCACCGTTGTGAAGCGGTGTTGACATCTTGTTTTCTCTTTTCTCTTAAAAAGTGAGGAGAGGTTCAGAACGGCGGCCTGTCTGGGTGAGTGTTATGTCATTGTTTACATGTTCATAGCTTACGGTTAGCCAGTCAGCTGTTAACTGCTGCGTTAGCCTGCTGGATCGCTGCATGGCCTGCTTAGGGCCTACTATTAGCCAGTCAGCTGTTAGCTGCGGGGCTAGCATGTCGTGGTCGCTAGGTAACGTTAGCTTGCTGCTATGGCCATGGCCTGGCGCGGGGTAGCTTAGCTTCTCGCGCGCCGCCGTGAGCTCGCTTCTGATCGCGTGCGTCGTTAGATCGGCGTCTCGCGAGCAGAAGCAGTAGCACCCGAACGGTTGGAGCGGCCGTTAGCTTGATGCTAGTCTGTTGAACGTGCTTTGATTTTAACATGTTTTACACTCTTGACCACGACGTCATCCTTGACAGGGGATGTTTTCGTCGACCCTGCCCTGAGCCAGGACGGCAAGGTTGCATCAACAGGGGACTGTAGTGCGGGTTGGGGCGGTGACGCTGCCCAGTTCGGACAACACAGGAGCGGCTGTGTTTCCTACGGTGTCTGTGACTGCACTTCGCTGATCTGCGTTCCGGGTAGGAACGGGGTTGACCAGACCTCATAACACGTCTTCTGGTTTTACTTTGCTAAATGTATTGTGAATAACGGTGTTTTTCCCAAAACGTGTGTTGCTACAATGCATTTAGGATACGTTGCGGGTTATGTGTGAGCTGTTTTTGTCACTGGCAGTTAGCTTCTCCGTGCAAACGGGATGTAATGATCTGGTTGTTGTGTGAGAAACACGGCCGTGTACTCACAACTAAGGTAACTAACCTATGAAGCTATGCTTGGTGACAAGTGAGTAAAAGAATGTTCTTTCTCAGACTGTAATGACAATGAACAGTGTGTTCACACATTAACAGGTTTTCCTGTTTTAACTGGCCGTATTGAGGGTAAAATAGGAGGATTGTGTTTCCCCCCCGGTTCCCTGGGGACTTTTTCATCCTCCTATCAGACATGTTGTGCATTAATTGTGTCTTTTGTGTGGTAGGGATACGATGTAACTCTTAGCTTGATTGCTGAGGTTGTGCTAAATCTGCTGGAGAAACTTATTTCCTAAAGGGAAATTGGTTTGGTTGCTGTCATGTGTGCTTAGCAAGGCCTGTGGTTGATACTAATCAAGAATGATGTATTCTCTCATTGTGAAAAAAACGGCGTTCCTCTGTTGAGTGTTTTTGCCATTTTTTGTAGGTGATGATGGGTTGTGTGTGTCATGTGACCTACAACTGGGTTGTACTGGCCACAGAAGCACATGTGTATGTTGGACCGGGGTTCTTAGAGCCCTCTCTATTCTGTGTTTTTCCTTAGTAAAAATCAGATAGCAGGTTAGCTCATGCGCTGTGTGGAGCTGTGAAACGCTTCATAGAGCTGACTATGACTGTGTCATATTCTCTTTTTGTCGTTACATCGTATCATGGGTGTGGGGTCGTAAAGGGGTGAACTGGTAACCTTTCCTCTCCCCATTGTTCTGTCGGTCAGGGGTACACCCCCTGTCCTTCAAGGTTCCCGTCACGTGGCGGTTCGGCACGTTACGGGGGGGGGGGGGGGGGGGGGGGGGAGGGAGTTCCTGGTCCCACGGCCTGGTATATTGGGCGTGTGCACCGCAGGAATTCCCCCGCCATAGAGTACGTCACCGTGCGCGTCTCTGTTGGTAGGACTTCCGTGTGCTGTTCAGGTCCATGTGATGGATCTGTTTTCAGGGGGGGTGGTCAGGGCTCCTCCTCACCAAGCGCCTATTCAGGCCTTCTGTGAGTTCGGACTCCTTCTTCCATGTGAGGAAGCCTCCATCAGAGTACAGAGCCTTCCTCCTCAGATTGTCAAAGTGAGTGGACCCTCTAGAAGGGTCCTTTTCTATTGTATGTATATTCGATTCAATTCGTTTATTGAGTGTGTATGGGTTCAGTGCCTCTTCCCCGGAGGCCCTAAAACCAGTTTTTTACATGGCTCAAGGTGCAATATATTCTTTTCAATCTGTACAGCTCGCGTGGGAAGTCTCTCTGGGGATCCCCGTCTCTTTCCTATGGGAGGGTGGTGGGATGTAAAAATGTGAAATTTTTTTACCCCGGCTGTGTAGACTGGGATACATACTGTTGATGCTTCCTTCTTTCTATTCCAGAAGTGTTGGAGTTAGGGAGTGTCACACCCCTCTTGTCGTTCCCCTGGGCGCCTTGGGGATTCAATGACAGGTCTAAATAGCCTGTTCATTGATGGGGGTGTGTCCCGACGCACGTATAGTGCTAGCTCGCTGTAAACAGGCGATTGACTGGCACGCCTTGGTTGCTTGTGGTTGAAACAGCGTTTTTATAAAGCAACTGAGATGGGGGTTTTTCCTCTTCCGACGACCACATCCCATGACCTGGGTGGGTTGTCGACGGATTCTCGTTCATGTCTGGGGGATGATGACGGGATGGATCTGAACATATGTGGTGGGGTCTCACGCCCTTGGGGTGGGCCACCAGGCGCGGTTCGTCCGAACGTCTGGGTGGCGCCTTCTTTTCATGTTAAGATCAACACGCATATCTGCCCTTCTCCTGGAGTAGGCATGTCGGCGTGGTTAGGGCACGGGACTGGTTCTGGTCACGCTGGTCCAGATCAGTTGAACCCGTTGTCCGCCGGGGATGCAGATCTGCTGTTCTGGTACCCTGAGGGACTTGGGCTTTTTTCAGGGGGAAAAATGCCAGGTCGGTCTGGGTGTCACAGGGTTAAGCGCTATGGAGACCCTGGTTGGGTATGTTTTTACTCAGCACTGTCGTCATGGCTTACAGCCATGCCATTCTGTACGCGCTCGATCTCGTCGGATCTCGGCCGCTACACAGGTTGGTCCTGGTTAGTACTTGGTTGGGAGACCGCCGGGGAATACCAGGTACGGTGTGCTTAGGGGCTGGTTCTCCATTATTTTTCGCTCCTCTCTCACGCATGGCGAAGAGGGGCCTGTGGGGGTGGTTTTTTGACCTCCTCTGGTGACCCTGTGCTTCCCGTACCGCCAGGCCCGGTCCGAAGTGATGTTTGCGACCCGTAGGCCTGGGTTAACCCTTTTTGGAAACTGAAACACTTGTACTGCGGTATAGCCGGTGTATACCCGCAGGTGTGTTTTGGAGTTTTTTTCTTGAGGGGTTATAGGAACAACCACCGCATTGGGTAACACCGAGGTGGTTGATTCCCTGGTGTGTTGGAGCAGTGTCAACTCCCGGGTTCACCGTTTGAGGGTGCCCCTGCACGTTCATGACGTCTGCCAATCGTGTCAGCCTTCTCTGCCTCGACCCCTCTGGGTGGGGGTTTTTAAATGGAGGCTTGGTCATGCAACACCGCCAGCTTACGCTCCTTCCGCCGGGGCGGCTGTGTTCAGCTGTCCCCTCTGGCGCCTGTCTCGTCCGCAGTCTCCAGGCTAGGGTTAACAGCCTGTTGCCTGGTTTTTCCCCGGTGCGCTGCCTGCTTCCGTTGGTTAACCTTTTTTGTGTGCTTACGGCCATGCTGACTGCCTGTTCTGCAGGGTCAGTGTGCCAGGCGGTGTACTATTGGGGGGACAGGGCCCGCTCGGCTTACGGCCATACCAACCTGAACACGCCCGATTTCGTCCGATCCCGGAAGCTAAGCAGGTTCTGGCCTGGTTAGTACTTGGATGGGATTCCGCCTGGGAATACCAGGTGCAGTAACTGAGGGGCCTTTGTCCGAATACGCTGGCGATGTGGGGGGCGGGGCACTACGTGCCCACCTGGTGGGGTCTTGATGCTGGCATCATGGACTTCTCCGGGCCCCCATTCTAGGGAGTCCAGTCCTTTTGGTGGGTCTGGGTCTTCCTTCGTGCTCCGCTGCTACGGCCTTGCCACGGGGTTGGGTTTGCCCTTGACCCCGTGATTCTGGGGGCAGTAACGAGGTTGTTCCTCCGTTCGTTCCCGGGTGGCATGCGGGTTGTGCGTGTGTGTAGTCGTGGGGTCAAGCCACGGTCTGCTCACCCTGTGCGTTGAGTTGCTTGAGTGCCTCTTCGCACGGTCGGGTCCGTCGCCCTCCCGTGAAGCCCCTAATAGGGGGGGTGCCCGCCATTAGGGTGGGTCGGGGGGGCTCGGCCCTCCCTGTTCTGATGGTTTGTGGGGGGCTGTCAGCGGGGTGTATTTGTCGGCCGTTGGCTCTCGCTCGGCCTCCCTTGTGCAGAGAGCGATGCCGAGCGAGAGCGATACGATACAGAACGTTAGGTTATGACTATAACCAAGTTCTGTTAGTATAGCGACGCTCGGCATCCGACGCCGCTGCAGCCTTTGACCTCGCCTTGTGGCGAAAGCTTGGGAAGGAGGAGAGTGGGTGGCCCCACCCCTGCTTATATGGGTAAGCTGATAGGGGTGTGGTCAGACGAATATTGGGATTAAAGGTACATTGTGGTCTTTATTCAGTGCGCATGCACGTATGCGAGATAGTGCAGAGAGCGATGCAGAGCGTCGCTATACTAACAGAACTTGGTTATAGTCATAACCTAACGTTAATGTGCACAAATGCAGTCTCCCTTTTTCATCACAGAACTATGTAAATCTGTGTAAAATAAGTGTCCGCAGAGAACAGAGAATCCGCCTATTTAATGTCCCCTTGCATGCTGCCTGAGCACGATGCTTGGAGACTCACTTTGAGTGACCCGCTCCCGACCATTACGCAGTGAGGAACCTCACACTGACGGGGTTTATTTCCCTTCTGTGTAGGCGAGCATCTAGCTGTGACATCAGATCCACTGTTTCGGTCGGCGGTCGCCGCCACACTGAGGTTCATGCATTAAACATGGGGTCCTTTTCTTCTCTGCGCGCTACCTGTTGGCATGGAGCCAGGCCGCCCCTTTGTTCAGTCTGTGAGGCGCGGGGGTTTGAAGAAGGCCTGGCTTCATTACACCCTCCGTCTCTCTCTCCCCGTGATACAAACGGTGGTTGGGTATCCAGTATGGTAATGAGGCCACATCTCCATTTGCTCTCTCTCTCCCGCTCTCTCATCTGGGTTTATGGAAGCTGATTAGCAAGCTCTGTTAACGGTCTGGTTGGTTTTGGCGCTGGTTTATTCGGTACAAACAACAATAAAAACAAAAAAACAGAAATACAAACTATTAAAACACGTTGTTTTACACTGAATACATCAATGGAACTCACGTGTTGCATCTTTCCATACTTCAGTGAATTTGTTAAATTCCTCAGTATCATCATCATCATCATCATCATCATCATCATCATCATCATCATCATCATCATCATCATCATCATCATCATCATCACCATCACCACCACTACTTTTGATGTATACATACATAAGCACAGCCTAAATATATGCTGTATTTGTATAAAAGTGTTTAATTTCCATCCTTTACTCTTAATCTACTATATATATATATACTGTAGATAATAGCATTCTCTACTATTAACAGAAGGTGCCACTGCCAAAATATTAATGAATGACTTATCCATGCACTAGTAATGATGATTACTACTGATCACATGATATCATGCTTTTATCAATTCCATGTGACAGAAAACTCTAATAATGCGATTGGAGAAAGCAATCACATGTGGAAGGATTGGTGGAAGGAAACAAACTTCAGTTTCAGAAGTGGGAACAAAAAAACACTTTTTCACAGGTTTTAGTTAAAAGGTTAAGTTGACATGGCTAGTTGTCTACAATAATAAAACAATTTATTTTATATATATATTTATATGTATAATATATATTTTATTAAAAAATACGGTTCAACCTTTTAGGTGTTCATCAGGATGCAAATGGAAGAACAGTCATCAAGCAGAAACTTTATAAACATGGCTGGGGATGTCACCCAATCCATGGTCGAAACCGGTTTGTACCATTGTACACAACTAGCCATGTCAAAATAAAGTTTTAAACAGAACACATAACGAGTGGCTGAAGTTTATTTCCTTGTGATGATCTCGAACCCTTTTTCCTCCAAGAGCAGCTGCGTTTTCCTTGAATAATACATAATAAATTACATAATAAAGATCAGTCCTTGATCACACCACTACCTCCTTTCATAGTTTTTTTTTATCCACTTTTTCTCCCATTTTCTATATTTTCTCCCATCCCAATTTCGTATCATCCAATTCAACCCTCCCCTGTCACGAACGCTGTTTCTTGCCTCCCACAAGCCGGCTGCAATGTGGACTAAGTCATACATAGCACAAGTCCCCTCCGGTACTTGAGGTAACAGCAGTCGCATCTTTTCACCTGCGCAGCTCGATCTCTCAGTGGCGAGGAGTAACGCGTGGGAGGCTCACGCTGCCCCCGACACTTCCTGATTCTACTGCGCAGGCGCACCAACCGACCTGTAGGAGTCGCTGTCCACAACGCCCGATCCCCACCCATCAGTTTCCCACCCCCTAATACGGCCAATGTGTATTAGTACGGACAACCAGCTAAACTGAAAGCAAATGTGGAGCGCTGGGCTCGAACAGGCAAGCCCAGCGTCTCCAGATTTCGTGGCGAGCGCCTTGCCCACTACGCCACGTAGCCGCCCTACCTCCTTTCATAGTTAAAGGGATGGTTCTGATTCTTGGACCACTAGCCATATATCTTACTTACCAACGATGATGTTGATCGGTAGAGTCCCTTCTCAGCACAACCCATGCTGTTCCTCATTACTAGCTCCGGATAGTTGACCATAAACCAATGCAAAGTCAATGGGGTCACACTCCTGTCTGTACAAGCCGACTTGAGGTTCACAGAAATGTACTCCACAGTGCATACAAATTCGATTTTCAGTCGTCTTCAGTCAGCTTGTACACACAGGAGCTTGACCCCATTGACTTTGGACTGGTTTGTGGCTAAATATCCAGAGCTAGTATGAGAAACAGCGTGGATTGTGCTGAGAAAGGACTCTAAGAAATAGGGAACTATCCCTTTAACATTAGTACTAATTTGACTGATGAACTGGGTGGGAGATGTTGGTACATTCACTCACTATGGCTCTGTCTCACTCCTTCCTGTTTCTTGTCTCGGTTCACTTGGCTGGCTTGGACTTGGGACGTTGACCGTGTGCCTGCCTGCCTGCCTGCCTGCCTGCCTGCCTGCCTGCCTGCCTGCCTGCCTGCCTGCCTGCCTGCCTGCCTGCCTGCCTGCCTGCCTGCCTGCCTGCCTGCCTGCCTGCCTGCCTGCCTGCCTGTGTGTGTTCATGTCCTGTTCCTGATCAACCACCACCACCACCACCTTCACCTCTCTGTCACACCCCATCTGAAGGCTATGAGAAATCCCGGAGTTTAAACAACATAGTGGGCATGACAGGGATGGGCGGTAGCGCCCTGCGGTCGTCTCCTGTGACCTCACCCTACGGCTCCCCCTGCCCGCTGAGGCGCTCGCGCTCCCCCATCCCCTCCTACCTGTGAGAGTTGGCACCCTGCAGGTCTTTATGTCCCTCAACAAGCCAACCGTAACCCTACCGGTGAGAAGCTTGGCCCCAGTTGGCCCCTGCAGGTCCTTATGTCAAGCAAGCCAACCGTCACCAAACGCAATGTCACAGCGGTGACGTACAAGCACCAGTACTAAGGTCCTGGCACCAGGTCCTACAGATGTCCCCATGTGTGTCCCTCGTGCGCTCTATGTATCACCAGCTGTCGTCAATCTGTCATCACCCCCAGCTGTTGCCTATTGTCATTACCACCCTGTGTAATTACGTTCTATTCCCCCCAGTCAGTCAGTGCTCGTACCTCAGTCTGTTCCGCAGTCTGTTCCGTCCCTAGCCGCCGCTAGTCCTCTGCATGCTACAGAAACTTCAGAGCAACTGCAACACAACATCGGCGCGATTTCAGCGCGGTTGTTTTAGAGGGTCTTGTAGACTGTGTTGCTTGGACGTTGCGTACATGTCCACCAAATCTAACCTAAACAACCGTTGCGTTGATATTGCGTAGCAGTGATTGGTTGGTTAGCGAATGGGGGCGGGGCTGTCATAGAATAATATTAGTCCAGCAGAGAATAACATCCTCCATTGTTGTAGCCAGCGTTGACGCTAAATAATTAGCGTCACATAGCTCGCCTTTTTCTGAAAACCCAAGCACATTGTTCCATAGCATACGCCTTCAGTTGATCATGACAAATCCTCTCTTACCTTGACGATTAAAAAGCCTCCATAATTTAGTAAATAAAGCTGTAGCCAGCCAGCTAGCATTGGGTCTATTCAAAATGCTATCCACATTAGCTACATAGCTAACCAAGTAAATACAATGGTATCCGTCCTGAGGTAACGTTAAATACAACGTTTGCTAGTCGAAATGACTGGACACACACAGGGACAAGTTAAACATCAATCAATTAATTTATTCCAATAGGTAGTTTGAGCTGCATGTGAGCCGAGGTCCTCTCCATTGGAAACTAATGATGTTACGGTAACGTTAGCTCGAAAAGCACAGAAAGTTAAGCTGCTAGCAACAGACACTATAACACTTCCGGTCAGGGGTTTTCAAAATAAAAGAGCAACGTCTAAAATCACCGGAAATACGTTTATTTTGTACATTATCTAACGTTAACACGAACCTAAACTAACTTTAGTTAAACTAACTTTGCGCGTCGATGTTGCAGAAGCATAAAGGCAGAGTGTCTAAAACACCGTTGCTTTGTCGATGTTGTGTTGCAGTTGCTTTGAAGTTTCTGTAGCATGCAGAGGCCTTTAGTAGTTCTATCTGCCTGTCTGTCTTCAGTTCTAGTAGCCAGTAAGCTCTGTTGACCTGTATCCTGCCTGCCTGTCCTCCAAAATAAGCCCTTTGGTGTTATAGTATATTTGATTTGATTTGATTTTTATTACGGATCCCCATTAGCTGGTGCCATAGCAACCAGCTAGTCTTCCTGGGGTCCACACAAAAAAAACATACAAAAACAATTATTATTGCAAAACAAAATTATTAAAAGTCAGTACTCAACACACAATGCATAATGAAACTAACAATTAAGATGGCAACAATTACATGCAAGCACAGAAACAGAAAACAAAAAACAAAACAAAATACTGTACTTTAAGGTGTTAAATACAATTTAAGATTATTTTAAAAAGTGAATCTACTGTAAATGCAGCAGAGGTTTTGAAACAGGTTATTCCAAAGAGCTCTAAAAATAAAAGATCTCCTTATAGTATATGTCGCTGTAGTAGTTGTGAGTAGTGGTTAAGTACTTAACTATACAGCCGGGACTCTTATTAGTGGCTTCGGCTACCGGAGCGAATCCTCCGTTAACTCCCTTCCTCGAAGGCGGACTTGGGAGAGCTGGCATCATAAAATAACCTCCTGTGTCCTTCAGCATTGTTGTTTTTATTTTTTATTTTTTGAATTGCAATAAAAACGAGGCTTTCAAAAGTAGCAGCCATAAATAAAAACATAAAAAATAAAAAGAACGTATAAATAATCATGGATATTAGATGTTGCTATATTTAGATACGTTGAAAGAAATATGTGCTTCCAAAAAAATTATAAAAAAGAAAGAAAGAGAGAGACGTCACTTCACTTGAACTTTGCATGAATATGACGTTGTCTTTTTTACTGTCACTTTATTTTTGGTGGTGGGAGGGGAAGGTGCTGAGTGAGTGGGTGGGTGGGTGAGGAGGGGTGTGTGTCTTCTTTGAAGCGGGCGTCTTGATTTGTCACGTATGCGGCGGCCTGTCATGCCGCTGCCGGGCCTCACTTAGTTTGCACGGATCACTTCCCGTACCTTCGTCTGTCTCTGCAAACAACGCGGCAAAGAGGGAAGCGGACGCGGCAGACAGTGATAAAAAGACACATGGCGTCTGCATCACGCCGTCGGCTTACACCAAAAATCCACGGAAACCAAACACAAGAACGCCCTGACTATCTCCCCCCCCTGCTTCTCTCTGCATGTGTGTGATGATATGCTTGTCTGCTGCTGCTATTTATTTTTATTTTTATTTTGTATCCCTCATGCCCCCCCCCCCCACCCTCCTCCTTTTCCTCCTCCTCCCCATGTTATTATTCTTTTGATTGACTTGACACCATGACGCCGAGCTCTGAAGTGTCTCCGGTTGTTTACTCACAGATAACTGCAAAGAGGTTGTCTTTACTGGTTACACACAAGCAGAGAGCGGCGTTCTGTCTTAATGGCTTTGAGGGTTGGGGAAAAGGAACCGCTAGCCAATGGCGGAAAGGTAACCCTGCATCCTATCACAGTGGACTTGTGGGTCAGATCATGATCCTGAATCCCTCTTCTTTGGTCATCACTTGTGTTCTGTGTTGTTTTTACGTAATTTTTTGTGCATTGAAGAAAAAAAAGGAGGTGATTCAATCATTTTAAGTTGAGCAAATACCTCAATTTACACTCAGAAACATGTCCTCTATTCATCCAACACCTTTTTCATTTGGATGTTTATTTTTCCCTTTTTGGTGGAATCTGGCTTGTTCTTTGCCAAATTATGCCAGATAACGTGAACGGTTTCCAGTCCTACTTAAATCTCATCTTGAATTGAACTCGGCCTTAATGTTAATGAATTCTCAGCCAGTGTGATTCATTATTGATTTTGATTGCAGTCTCAATGACCCACATGAGTCGTTGCTGATGCGCCAACAGGTGTGTGACGTCTCTGTGACAGTACCATTCAACAACGTGCCCCCCCCCCCCCCCCCCGCATCTATACCGGGAGCACAAGGTTGCTTAGCAACTGGCTCAGAAGCATCTTCTAACACATCAGCAAAACCAAATTATTGAATCACTCCTTTGAATCCATCGCAATACATGATAGAGCATTTACAATTATGGATATTACACATACATTCATAGAATGCCATAGATTTGTATGTTACTATATTCCTGTTTACATTATGTTGACTGTAAAAAAAAACGAATGAGAAAAATACTTTAAGGAGACGTAGAACTTGTACATAGATTTAAAGTATCCCGAGTCATGCATGTGAATTCTTGTAAAATCATAGAGACAGATGACAGATGCTTTCCTGATACTTAGAAATGTGACCTGTTTATATTCTGTTCAGACTATTCATATCCTATTTGAATGACGGCGGGACTAAGGGTGTCGTCGGCATGGGGACCAATCGGAGTGCGTGGATCCCCTGTTTGGTCACTCTCGGATCTCACTCAACAGCGACACCGGGACGGGACAGACAAGGAGGAACACGTGACTGACGTCCTCTTTGGTCCGTGCCACACGAGAGTGCGAGAGGAACCTTTCAAGTTCAATGGGAATTCTTGGGAATAGGAAGGACTTTGATGATGGGTTTTACGTTTCCTGAATCCTTCACCACGTCGGACTTGAACTGCCGAACTGCTGAACTGGTGAACTGCCGTACGGAGGGATAAAATAAAGGGGGGGGACATAAATCCTATAATGTGGCTAGCTACTGTATAGATGTTGTACATGTAAATAAGATAAGAACACAACAGAGCACATGCTGTATACTGTATGGGGCCCGGTGAGGCTCTGTCCACTCATTTGTCCCCTGATGGTGAGTCAGGTAACGAGGTTGTTGGGTCGCTAGGTGATGCCAAGACACACATGTCAATCACTTTCCTCGCTATATGTTACCCTTCCACACTATAAGTGTATTAAGACGTATCAGTTTGGGCACTTTGTGTTCTAAAAAAAATTGAGTATATTCATATATGAAATCCTTGCATTACAATATAATATACAGTATAGAGAGACTGTGCTAAGGTGAATAAATGTGACATGATATGGTCATCGTTGATTTACTAGATTTTTCCCTCTGTAGTTTTCAGTGGGTTAATTGCTCTGGTGTGTGTGTGTGTGTGTGTGTGCGTTTAAATGTTGTGTTCTAAAAAACCCAGGGTATAAGATCTGTACGGTTTTAAATGGGTGGGTAAAGGTGGTAAATGGCCAATGAGAAGTGTATACTTTTTTCTTTTCTTTTTCACTCTTCCAACCATTTGTAGCACATATATATACTCAACACACACCACCGAAGAAGAAGAATCCTCCCAGCTGTGATGTCATATCCTGGATGTAGAAACGAACATGTCTCTCCGTCAACATTCGGATTCAGATTCGCAATAAGTCGCGCTCCCAAACAAACCAACAGAAAGCACCGATTCACACTGTGATTTCAGAACGCTATTACTATATACCACATGGGATCGGATGAAGTACGGCCACCCTATGAGCTCGATATGAGGGCGATCGGTCCTCGATCCTAGAAATCAACAGTACGGCCATGATTGGGTGTGCGGCCCGGCTATGCGTCAAATGTTACGGACTCGCGATCCTTCCTACGTAGTACACACGCTGCTTCACTCTTCTGACTAACAAAGGGGGGTTCCATCCATCGTGTATTTCTAGGACAAAGATGTAATTTGAAGGAGAGAGGGAAAAAAAGGTGTTTATTTTTTTGAACCCAGAACATGTATTTTCGTTGTCTGTCGTAAAGTACGTTGCTTGGTTTTACTTGTAAAAGTCATGGTAGTCCAAATGCTGTGCTTCCCATCGCGTTTCCTCATAATGTCAGGCTTTTATCGAGATCCAGGTTCATGTTTTGTATGTTTTAACTGTGTGAGGAGAATTCTAGTTTAAAAGTCTGTGTTCGTGAAGCCTTTTGTTGGCCTTCTAAAATGCATGCTGATAAAAAAAACTACAACCATTATGTCAAACTGTAAAAAAGAGAAAAAAAATACATACTGTGTACCACAAACAATGTGTATAGAGTAAAAGTACAAGGCTATGTGAGATGATCACATAAACATATTTATCTTTTAACCTGTTGCTTCCGTCTTTACTTCCTATCAGTGCATGACAAGTTGCCTGCTTTTCTACATAGCAGGGATGGTTTTTGTGCTACATACATATACACACACGCACGCACGCACGCGTGCACGCACACACGCACACACACACACACACACACACACACACATACACACACACACACACACAAACAAGTTGCCTATTATGCGTTTCTACCTAGCAGGGGATGACGGTTTTTGTGCCACACACACACACACACACACACACACACACACACACACACACACACACACACACACACACACACACACACTGTGTAGTGTACCAATCAAAAACATCTGCATGTAGCCCCAAAAGGTTGAGTTTGACCTCAAAGTATAATAATAATACAACTGGAAAGTTTATCGACCTGCATATGACACACCAGGGGGAAAACGTGGATCATTTTTCACGAGGATCATGATGACTGTAATATACCTCTCCTATTTGTCCTGCTGGCGAAGATAACAACGGCATCAGAGATAATGGTAAGTCCCCCCCCCCCCCCCCCCCTTTGTGTTGACTGTTCATTCTTCAGCTCACGTCCAGCAATCAGCAGCAGCGGCTCGGTCTGCGCGCCGTGTCTCGGAGACATCCCGACTATCTTTACTCCACGTTGCCATGGAAACAGCCACAGACGTGCCAGGGAGATGTAAACAGCTGGGGCGACGAGAGTGTGAGCGTATCGTGTGTGTTTCAGTGTTGTGTGTGTGTGTTTATGGTAAGAAACCTCTTCTCCACCACCACTCCAGAAGCCTCTCTGGACCCTGGCATCGACACGGCTCACAAGGCAGGCGAGGGCGGGGGGGGGGGAGACTATGGTGGCGGGGTCTGGGATTCCAAAAATACTAAAATTGTGACCATGAATATTGCATCAGAGAGGCTGTTAACCCCTTTGCCTTCTCTGCCCAGCCGAGCATAAAGAAACACACATTGATCCTGGAACACAACAGAGATGCGTGTGTGTGCATGTGCGTGCGTGTGTCTGTGTGTGTGTGTGTGTGCACATGTGTGTGTGTGTGACATGCAGATACTATGTGTATACATGTGCAGGCTCAACCTCAAGCTGTCATGTGTACATTTACAGGACAATGTATTAAAAACAGCTAAGAAAGTATTCATGGTATTCCATCACATTTGGGTCAGCAAACCATTGGTGATGATGTAATCAAATAGCAGGTAATTACCATTAAAAGACAATAATAAGTAATAATGACATAAACAGTGGCCAATCAGCTGTGGCATTGCATCATATCGGCTGGCAACTGACACATCATGAGAATGCTATGAAGAGAAAGGTAACCATTTATCTCAGAAAATGTTCAGATTGACATCCATGTATTTTTAAAGTCATACATTGGGTTTTCAATGTGTATCATAGGTCCTAGGGTCATGCAACTGGCTCACATGACGGAGAACCATGTAAACATTAATTATCAGTCAAATAAAAACATAAAAAAACTGGAGATAAGTGGTTTTCACACGACAGCGATGAAATAGTGCATTCCATTGATGTTGGAACTAGGAGAAATCTGACCTCCTACAGCAGCAACACAACGTTTCAACATACACACATAGACATTACAGATAAAGTAACGTTACAAAATGGTCAGATAAAACATTTGCACACAGAAAACGTGGTTACAATAGGCTTCACCATAGCCTTAAATACTTTCAGTGTTACCAAGCTTTGAATCTTCAGATCGGACTGGAGATTGTTCCATGCAGTAGGTGCGGAAACCTAAAAGCTTTCTTTCCTATTTCTGTTCGGACATTGGGAACAGCAAAGTGCATAAAATCCTTCGAACAGAGATTGTAATTTCGACCATTCAACTTTAAAAGAGACGATAAATAAATCGGAACCATACCAAGAATGGCCTTGTAAATCAAAACATACCAATGACTGAGCCGACATTACATATTAGAACTACATCTTTTACACCTCTATAGTTTTCCCCTCAGTATACCTCAGAGCTGAACATTGGAATGCACAAATGTTCTAATTCCAATCGACCTCCGAATTTAAATGGAAACGCGACAAAAGTGCCTGGATGAGCAGCACGATGTATCACCATGACCCCTGAGAGTCAGCACCGACTGAGTTCTCTACATGACAACCATGTCACACACTGTCACACACCACGAGAAAGGGGGGGGGGGGGGGGGGGGTCGGATCAAGAGTACCTTGATCTAGAGTACCCTGATCTAGAGTACCCTGATCTAGAGTACCCTGATCACATTGTAACTGTTTACAACCAGTATTCACGGCACGGTGGTGTAGTGGTTAACACTGTCGCCTCACAGCAAGAAGGTCAGGGTTCGATTCCCGCTTGGGGACCAGGTTTCCATGATGCCAGGTACCCAGGTGGGGTATCTCCCAGGCCTTTCTGTGTGGAGTTTGCATGTTCTCCCCGTGCTCCCAAGGGTTTCCCCTCGGATAAGATAAACCCAATGGAAAAACATGCACAACAACAGATCGCTAACGCTGTCGCGTCCTTGACGAAGACGGACAGGAGCACTTGGATTGGTCCCCTGGCGCGGCTCACGTTGACACCTGTCTGCTCCCGGCTGCCCTTGGGGGGGAAGGACGACGGGATGGGTTAATCGCAGAGACGAATCGCATCGGCGATTCTAAAGAGACAATGCATGCGTGTGTGTTCCGGTCAGTGCATGTGAGCGGATCGGAGCGTGAGCGGCGCGGGGCGCGGAGCGGCCGGTTTTGACGTGAGCGAGGAGTGGGTTTTAAAATGAGTCGGCGCGACGTCCGGAGCGAGAGTTCTCCTCCGCTCCAATCCACTCCAGGCCGCTCACAGTGGTTTAACACTGTTGATGTAATATATACATGCAGTACAATGTCAAAGCAACAGATGGCGATGTACAAACATGAAGGCCATTTTCAACCAATGAGAAGGGTTCAGGCTTCGTCACTGTAGAGACGCCCACCATAGATATCTATGACGCCCACACTCACTCTCCTGTTAGAAAAGGTATCGACGCCATTGTTGTTGACGTTAGCTTACATGCTAACGTTAATGGCAGCGACCATAGCATTGTGGCTCGGCTAGCCTATCATCGCTTAATAGAACTAGTGAATGGATAAACAACGTTATTTAACATTGCAGAATGGCTACAATTACAATGCGGCTCAATACAAACAATTGTTAAGGGGCCCAGGGGGTGTAGACTGTTGTAGTTTGAGCTCATTTACACCATGCTCCAAAAAAGAAAAAGAAAAACTGCCGAGCGATCTGGCGCGGGGAGCGGGGAGCGCTCGATTCAAGGTGAGTGGGGAGCGAGCGGAGAGCGACTTGGGGGCGGGGTCAACATGAGCGATTAGCGGAGCGGACCAAGCTTTAAAGAGCGAAGAGCGGATTTCTCGGCCGCGCCGATCCGCTCACGTGGTCTGGTTCCGGTGTGTGTGCTAAAAACTAACCCCTGTGTGTACCGCTAAAAACATTGAGTGTCGTTGCATGCCGAATAAAGACCTCTGCAACAGGTCCTGCATTATTATTATTATCTGTACTGTATTATCTTAATGCAACAATTATCCTCAATGGTACTCCAGTGGCAGGGGTGTAAAAAGTACCCAGAAATTATACTTAAGTGTAAAAGTATGGGTACCGTCTCAAAATCGCACTCAAGTAAAAGTCAGAGTATCTGGCTAAAAACACACTTGAGTAAAAGTAAAAAAGTTTCTACTTTAGGCGGCCAGGTAGCACAGCGGACTAAGCGCCTGTCTACCACCGCAGAGACACTGGTGTCGAATCCGGCTGTCAGCGGTGCCTCCGGCTTGGCCGGTCGTCATACTGGCACAATTGGCAGTGTCAGCGGGAGGGAAGCCGGTGGGTGGTAATCTGGTCGTTGTAAACAGCGACTCCTACAGGTCGGTCAGGGCGCCTGCACAGCGAGGGAGGGAAATGGTGAAGGTACCTCCCACGCGTTACACTTCACCAATGAGAGTCCTTGCTGCCAGGTGAAAAGAGGCTGCTGGCTGTCTCCTATGTATCGGAGGAAGCATGTGATAGACTTCAGGGCTCCCTAGACCGACCAGTGGGGGGCACATGCGCGCAACAACCAGGAAGGGGAGGGGGGAATTGGCTTAACGACTAAATTGGGATGGGAGGAAAATACAGACAAATAGGAGGAGACAAATTTTATCAAAAAAAAAGTTTCTACTTTTAAATGTACTTAAGTACTAAAAAGTAAAAGTAAAAAAAATGTTATTGCAAGGGATAGACCATGGGTCTCAAACTCATTCAATCCTGGGCCAAGTTTTCATTTGATATGAAATTATTCTTCTGATAGCAGGTGTTTAATCAAAGATCCCCACTTTCTAGTCTTGCACAAGGACCAATCAGCATGGGTATGGGCGGGTTCATTTTCCATTGATAGGGATTTGATTGGCTGTTTTTAAATAAAGAGCGGCCACAGGATTAATAAAGTTAACGTTAGTTCGGCCAGAGAAACAAATATACTAATTAAAATGATTGGACCTGCGAGATTTGTACTTTGTAATTTTAAATTACAAAGAAAAAGTATGTTTTTTTCCCTCTGAAATGTAATTGAGTAAAAGTACAAGTATACAAACCTAATAATACTCGAGTAAAGTACAAATCCCCAAAAACAGTACTTAAGTATTGTAACGAAGTACAATTACTCAAGTACTTTACACCCCTGTCCAGTGGCATATCAAAAGAAAGTCCCGCACACTGAGCCTCATGTATCAATATCTGTGTGCGTAAAAGGTGGAAAGTTGATACACTACCCTGGAACAAAATGTACTTAAAAGAACACGCCAACATTTTGGGAAATTAGCTTATCGTCTTCTCCAGAGAGAGATACCAGTTTCCTCTCTGTGCGTTCAGTAGAAAGCTATCTGGCTGCATGTTATCCTAGCTTAGCACAATAAATGGAAGCGGACATGACCGGATAGCCTTCGGGAGAGGTGTTAGTTGGACAATGCCTAGGCTAAGTGGTCATGTCCGCTTCCATTCATTGTGCTAAGCTAGGCTAACATTTCCCAAATGTTGGCATGTTCCTTTAAACCTGCAACTTCTTCTAATTAACATTTTGTTCGAATTCAGTCACAAAAGGAATCATAAAAGGTTGTCACATACCAGCGGCTGGGTGGCGCAGCGGACATTGCGCTCATCACCAACGCAAGAGACACCGGGTTCGACTCCGGCTGTCGGCGTTGCCTCCGGCTTGGGCCAGCCGTCATACTAACTCAATTGGCAGAGTTAGCGGGTGAAAGTCGATGGGTGGTAATCTGGACGTTGTGGACACCGACTCCTACAGGTTGGTTGGGGACGCCTGCACAGCAGAGACAGGAAATGGCGGGGGTAGTGTGAGCCTCCCACACGTTACACCTTGCCAATGAGAGTCCGCTCTGGCAGGTGAAAAGATGTGACAGGCTGCCTCCTCGTGTATCGGAGGGGACACGTGATGCAAGGCTTCTATCCTCCCTACAAGCGGCCAGTGGGGGGCATATGCAAGCAACGTTCAAGACAGAGGAGGGAAGAATTGGCACAGTGGATAAAAAAAATCACATAGGGTCATGTGAGAGAGTTTCAGTATAACTACAGTCCCAAATCTGAGTAGTGAAAGCTGTAGTTAGTTTTCAATGACAAGTTTTCTCGGTCGGTCGGTCGGTCGGTCGGTCGGTCGGTCGGTCGGTCGGTCGGTCGGTCGGTCGGTCGGTCGGTCGGTCGGTCGGTCGGTCGGTCGGTCGGTCGGTCGGTCGGTCGGTCGGTCGGTCGGTCGGTCGGTCGGTCAGCCAGCCAGCCAGTCAGTCAGTCAGTCAGTCAGTCAGTCAGTCAGTCAGTCAGTCAGTCAGTCAGTCAGTCAGTCAGTCTGTCAGCCAGCCAGCCAGCCAGTCAGTCAGTCAGTCAGTCAGCCAGCCAGCCAGTCAGTCAGCCAGTCAGTCAGTCAGTCAGTCAGTCAGTCAGTCAGTCATTCAGTCAGTCAGTCATTCAGTCAGTCATTCAGTCAGTCATTCAGTCAGTCAGTCAGTCAGTCAGTCAGTCAGTCAGTCAGTCAGTCAGTCAGCCAGTCAGTCAGTCAGTCAGTCAGTCAGTCAGTCAGTCAGTCAGTCAGTCAGTCAGTCAGTCAGTCATTCAGTCAGTCAGTCAGTCAGTCAGTCAGTCAGTCAGTCAGTCAGTTAGTCAGTCAGTCAGTCGGGTAATAGAGTGGGGGCTCTGTTTTCTGGCTTTGTTTCAGGTGCGTACACTCGACGGCGGTGGCAGGAGCGTTCTAAAAACAGAATGACTCACACGCTTGAGTTAACGACCCATTGACGACCGCAGAGTCACACTGTAGTGGGGCGTGTTGAGTGCCGGAATGCAAGAGGACTGTAATAACAGCATTAGCCCGCTCTCGGGGGGGGGGGGGAGATGACTATTACTGTAACGACACTCCAAGCACAATAGAGTGTGAATCACCATCCCATATTATGGATCAGTTACACGGCAGAGCAGCCGGTTCAGAGCTATCATGGAATTATAGTGGAATCATCCTCTGTAGTTCGCCCTCTTGATGTCATTAAAAAAATAACTTTTCGAGACAGAAGGGTAGTGGATGGAGGACCTGTGTGTATATAATACCTTGGACTACGCAACGATGTGTACGCATTTGCATGTCTCTCAAGGTTAATTTGAACGTTAATTATGAACGGTGCTTGACCACTTGTGAGGAAAGCAAATTGAAGGACACTGAAAGCGGTAGTAGCGGTAAATATTTTTGATGACACATATTTTACATTGAGAAGGTACCCATGAATTAGATGCTTTGCTCAAGCTGCTTCTAAAGAAAGACACAAGTGTGTCTAAGATATTGATGATGAATTGCTCTGCTTTGAATGCTATAAATTACATCACTTGATTACATTTACATTACACATTACATTTACATTATGTGGTAAATTAGTTAAAATGAAACATTACTTTTCCTCAAGGGCTACAATCTACTGGACGGATCCTGTTGTAAGTGGTTATAGGAAACATTTAATGTATTTTATATCTGGCCAAAACTATAGGATTAAAGAGTGTAAAACTACTATAAAAGGTTAAATATTTAATAGACTTCGGTTAGAGACAAAAGAATCACTTAAAGGTGACATGTACTATAAATGTCATTTTTCAGTCTCTAGCATTGTATTTTAGTAATAGGAGTTCGTATCAATGTGTTTTAGTGTCTAAATACCATATTGGCGGATTGCTCTGATTCAGCTCAGCCCCTTTCCTCCTCCAGTAAATCAGGCCATTTTTATTTGAACGGCTGAGTCACGTCATTCGGACGCTGGGTAGCAGACAGTGATGTGATTGGCTCTGTGGTTGTAGCTAATGCCCGCCCACATTCTACCTAGACTGACTGTACACAGCGAGTGGAAACCACTTCCTCATACTCTGCATGGGGAGAGAGAGAGAGAGAGATAGAGAGCACCTGGGGGGGGGGACCTGCCGCACGCCACACACCCGCAAACGGGAGATTGAAAGAAAAAAAAAAAAAACCACAAGCTGCCGCGCGGACTCTCATCACCGAGAGGGAGAGAAAGGAAGAGAGAGGGAGGGAGGGAGAGAGGGGGCCTTGTCAATAACGGCCTGTCTTTTTTTCTCTCTCTCTCTCTCCCACATCCTCCCTCTCTCTCTCTCTCTCTCCCAACCCCTCCCTCTCTCTCTCTCTATCTCTCTCTCTCTCTCTCTCTCTCTCTCTCTCTCTCTCTCTCTCTCTCTCTCTCTCTCTCTCTCTCTCTCTCTCTATCTCTCTCTGTCTACCAGTGCAGACTGTGTGGACTGACTGTCACTCAAAGTGCTGGGCGGAGCCAGGCCATAACAGCCTGAAATCTTGAGGCTGAAAAATGATGGTTTTGAGTACTTGATTAGAAATATAAAACAATGCATTTTTTTTAAACAAACCTTACAAATGTCTTCAATAGACTAACAGGAATTGTGTAAAGTTGCCCAAATAGTGCTAGGAATAGCAGTACATATCCCCTTTAAATTGATTAAGTAAAATGACATAATAACTAACATATAGCATTGATTAGAGAATACATTGGACAATAGTTAGTTAATTTGGATCAAATTATCTGTCTGTCTCTCTGGCAAAGGAGAGGTCACTAAGACAACACCCTATTTTGAATACTATAGAAGTCTCGGGGCCTTGAGGCCAGTAAGTTTAACAGTTGAATAGATGGTCTTGTTGACCAAGATAGAACGGATGAATAGGTTGTCAGCTAAATGTAGTTTATGGTGATTGAACTGGTTTAAATACAATCAAATAGTTATAGTAAATACAGGATATTATCAGAAATATTCAGCCCATAGAATATCAATAATCTTAAGACTAATAACAATGTTTTTGCTATTTGGGAAACTAACTTAGATAAAATAAGTAGGGTTTACATTCTTGTTAAACTAGTTAAAAATATATAGGAACGTACAAATAGGATAAATAATAACGGAAAGACAATAAAATAGAAATATAGATTCTCTTTTATTGTTTTTTGACCCATAAGTAGACCAATTCATGTATACTATGACTAGGAAATTCGGTAAAACAACTAAACTAATATAGATTAAATAATCAGAAAGTAATCTGTAAGTTTTAAATCCTTACAAACAAGGTAAAACATAGGAATAGTGATCTGAAGTAAACGGTTGTCTGCTATATCTATAAAAATAGAGACTTCCTCTATTTACGGAAAATCAGTCCCTAAAACATCAATAGCGCCTTAGAAGGAGCTTTTCTCAAATACAAACTGACGTGTCCACAAAATGGATGCCGTCTAAAACAATTCAGCCAATCAGAGAAAGCCTATGTCACATGATGGAACCGGACCAGGGGTGTGGCTTTGGTTTCTTAAACAGGCTGTGCTCGCTGGAGAAGACACCCAAGGAGAATCATCATGCAGATCCTTCCACTAAGACGGTTCGAGAAAAGAGACGATTGTACGAGACGCAAACAGCAACAACCTGAAGAAGGCGATTTTAGATAGAAGTAATTCTGAGTTGTTAAACCTATGATTGAGCTGTGGTTTTATTACTGAATAATAAAACACAGATACGTTCTGTTGCACCCGCTGCGCTCTCGTCCATGTCAGATTCATTCAAAACCAAACCAATTGAATGAATGAACAAAGTGTCTACAACGCAGAGAAAAGGAAATTCCACTATACGAGTTAAGAAAACAATCGATTAGAGATACGTTAATTACTACTCAACCTCTACTGTATTTAAGTATGAATGAACACAACACTCTAACTTACCATCTTTAGACAATAAAGTACTCAACCTCTACTGTCCCTCTTAGCATGCAACGGCCCACATGTGGGCCCTCTTGAGGATGATTTGCCCACCGGCACTTTGGCGACCTCTAGCGGCTCGGGTGTGAATATTTCTTAATACAATATATAATCAAAGCCCTATTCGTTGCCTGTCGATAGCCGTTTCAGGCGACAAAATCAGTTCAGCGGTTCTCGGGTTACATGCCAATATGTGAGGCGTGCGCCGAAGTAGATGGCAGACTTTTTATTTTTTCAAATACCACTCCCGACTCTCGAGCCTCTACCTCCCTCAATCATTTGGCAATCTCGAAAATTATTGGAGAGGGTTGTAACAAATGAGTAGGGCTTTCCAATGGTACCCCACGTGGGAATGAGCGAATCAGGGATCTAGGTGAAAAGTCACGAGCCAAAACAGGAAGAGAATTCTCCCTCGAATGCGTTGAAGTCTACACTGTATTTTATTTTACAGATTACCTTTGTTTTTCTACTTTAAGTGTAAATACCATACAAATACAGTAAATTACCTTTTATCAAAATATTAACCATTAAATAAAGGTTGTAATCTGTAAATTTATTTGATTTTACTGTAATTTGACAGTAAGTATTTGGAAACCATTGATGCCAGACATTTACCGTTTTCTTGCAGCTTTTTTTCTTACAGTGATGAGAAAATCATTTTCTGAGCTCTCTCACTTTTGACCAAAACTGCTTATAATCACTCATTTCGAAACGGATTTTTATGAAATTTGGACATGAACTACACAAGACGTCAGGCTATGGACCCAGGGTATGTTTTCAGCAATACAAATGTATTTGGAAATACTACTTCTGGACTACTAACTACTACAGAAAAACGTGAGTAATGTAATGGGAAATATTAAAGGGACAAACGATGAGCCGTTTACATTAATGATTCTGAGTAATTATTAATAATAATAGGAATGTTTATTTCATCCGTGGCCACAAATGAAAGATCAGTTTACAATCAGAGACAACAATGTTCACACAGGCATAAAATGATCAAGAGCTCTGGTCAGACATACAATTAAATACATGAAAATGACGTAGAAAAAACTAAATGGCTGGTTAGAGAATTTAATAATACGACTATATTATGGGTATAGCTTCGTCTAACTGTTCCCATAACCTTGGGTTATGGCTCTGAAGAAACACAATCCTGTGACCTATAGTCTGGGCCTTTATAATAGAATACTCATTGTAACTGTCTATGTGGAACATATTTGAATACACAAGGATATGACGAAGGTAAACAAGAATGGTTCTATATCATGCTAGCTTCCGCTCAGCGTCATATTGCATATATCTCGCTCCAGTGTATATGCACTGAATACAATTTCAAAATGTACTGTGGTAGATTCTGGAACATAGATTATCATGATAGGATCTTAAGCTCACAAACAAAGGTGAATTTGCATACAAAGTGTGGGCAACAGCTGCAGACTAAAGATACAGAGTCATGTATCCTGTGTGATCTGTGGAACCGGTCCTGTGAGGACAGCTGCTGTAGACAAGTTTCAAACCAAGACAATAGAGGAACTGTTTACAAGTGGGGGTGGGTAAACAGCTAACGCAACAAGCCACCTGGGTTCGTCAGGGTGGGGGACAGGAAGCCTTAGTTACCCATTCACACACACACACACACATTCACACACATTCACACACACACACACACACATAGACACACACACACACACATTCACACCATCAAAGGTCTGATCACACAAACACACACACATACACACACAACTTAGTTTTTGATATGAAAATATAATTAGAAGTGTTTACATTGGGATAAGAATTCTGAAGCCATATTAAACTGTGTAAAATATAGAATAGGCTTATTTACATTGGGGTAAGAAGTCACTATGATAAGAAATGTGTTCATGAAATCAATAATGCAATGTATTAAAGTAGAATGTTAGATTAAATGAAACTTATTTGACTGTGTAAGGACCGCCTCCGTTTGCATAACTAAGAGAGGCGGTGATTGGATAAACCACAGCTGATGATGTCATCACAATGAGCCGCTGAGCCTTGAGATAAAAAGGGGATGTGGTGAGGGGGAGAGGACTCTGGAAAACCCAACCGACAGGAGAACACCTCGAACCAACCATCTCATCCACAGTCAAGGCGGGCAGGTCGGCAGAAGAACAAAGGACATCACTTTTTGGAGGGAAAACGGACTGCTTTGTTATCAGCAGAGAACAAAGACCATCAACAACTTATCAACTATCATTCTCTTTAGTCTGGTTGTATCAAGACGGCATAGTGTCTTTGATCACAATTATAGCATTCTTTATTGTAATTTGTATACAACTCTTAACTTTAATTAAACAGCTGTTGTTAACTACCTTTTCCTCCTGATTCCTTCTGCCTGCACCGCTGAGAAGATATAAGTAATTCCCAGAGCTTTAGAGTTATTGAAACAACGCAGAGTACTAAGCACCCGGTTCTGAACAGAGCAGAACCGTAACAGCTTGGGAATCCACTTCAGTACCTTTACATACCAACATCCGTCTAACCACACCCCCATCTGCTACCTACATAAGCAGGGGTGGGGCCACACACTCATCTCCTTCTCAAATTTCACCACAAGGAAGTGCCTGTATACACCACTTGACGTGGGAAAGAAAGTATTTATCTGAAGAAAGGAAAACAGAAGACAAGGAGATACAAGTTTCAAGTTTCAAGTTTCTTTAATAGTTGTCATACAGAAGTACAGAATACTTTCATACAAAATGCTTCTTACTGTTACGCTCCAGAGACTGTGCTAGACAAGATAGTATCAAATAACATAGTATAGCATGTAATTTAGAAGAAGAAAATGAGGTCACAGTGTTCGGTATAGACATATGTACAATGTTCTGAGTTACCATATAATATACAATACTATGCAGTGTACTAATGTACAGTACTATATAGTGCAAAGCAGAAATGGGATGAGGTACAATTTAGGTACAATTTACAGTAAGGTGTACGAGTTGTAGTGCAATCCTTCATCAATAAATATAAAGTGTGGGGAGTGGGTGCTACAGTGTGTTTGTTTAAAGTGGGTGTGTGCTATAAAGTGTGTGGAGTGGGTGCTACAGTGTGTTTGTTTAAAGTGAGTGTGTGCGTGTGGATGTGTGTGCTATGTGCGTTTGGTGGTTGTTGTTGTGTAGTGTTCATTGTTCGTTTAGCAGCCTGATGGCCTGGGGATAGAAGCTTCTTCTGAGTCTTTCTGTGCTCGCCTTGAGACTCCGGTATCACTTGCCTGACCGCAGCAGTTCAAAGAGGCAGTTGTTCGGGTGACTGGAGTCTTTAATGATTCTCTTAGCCTTGCCCTTGCAACGCTTGTTGTAAATGTTCTGGAGGGTGGGGAGCCCCCCTCCAATTGTGCGTTCGGCTGAACGTGTTACTCTTTGTAGTCTGCTTCGGTCTTGTGCAGTGCTATTCCCAAACCAGGAGGTGATGTTGCCGGTCAAGATGCTCTCTATTGTACATGAGTAGAAGTTCTTAAGGATCTTCTGACTGACTTGGAACTTCCTTAGGCGCCTGAGGAAGTAGAGGTGTTGTCGTGCCTTCTTCACAACACTGTCAATTGACATTATATCTTTATTTTCTCTCTCACTATTTTCGAGAAAATACGGCGATATTGTCTTCGTCACTGGAGTGTCTGGAAGATGATGATCATTCTGACCTCCACCGGCTTTTTCGTATTAGGGGCTCGCGCCGCTGATATACTCCCCACCTGCAGTCCTCCTTGCTGCGGCTGGATAGGTATTGAACCTCCGGTCATACAGCTGGACTGTGGGAGGCACCGGCTGTTGTGAGAAACCGGTTGCTTCCGAGCTGGGTGAGTAATGTTTTGCTTGCGAGCACTAGTTGTCTGTTAATGCTATGGGGGTTAGATGACAATTTTACGAAGGCCGGCCCCAGATTGGGGTCCTCTGCTCGGCTTCTTAAGCGGCGGACAGAGGATCTTGGTCTGACGCCCATGATGGTCAACCTAGTGGGCCGCGACCGAGACCTGGTTGAACCCGGGATTCTCTGGACAAGCGGATGCTTCTCTGTCCCGTGCAGGCCCCATCTTTCACATGAATGTGGAAGTACACCCTAAAGCACGAGGAAAAGTGGGCATGGATCTTCGTTATCGGAAGTTCCATGCTCAAGTCGGCTGCAGCCCATACGGGAATTGTGCCAACTCCGCTGCATGTCTGGTAAATCACAGTTGAAAACTGTGTTGATATTTCTTTTTCTCTTCCCTCTTAGGATGAGGAGGGACTCAGGCGGCGGCCTGTCTGAAGTGTGGCTTGTTATGTCGTTGTGTACAGCTCAGGTGATAGCTGCTTAGCTTGCGTGCTAGTTTGTGGCCTACTGTTGTTAGCCAGTCAGCTGTTAGCTGCGGCACTAGCTCATTGTGTTCACTAGGCTAGGAAACGTTAGCTTGTTGCTATCAGTCGGGCGGCTGTTAGCTTAATGCTACACTGTTGAACATTACTGTGACTATAACATGCCTTAAACACTCTGACTACGACGTCATCTTTGACAGAGGATGTTAGTCGACCCTACACCCGGGTGCCATGCCAGCGAGGACTTTGTCAACATGGAGAACGGCGGCTGGGTGGCGTAGCGGACATTACCCTCGTCACCAACGCAGGAGATGCCGGGTTCGACTCCTTTGGCGCCTGTCTCGTCCGCAGTGCTCCAGGCTCGGGTCAAATGCCTGCTGCCTGGATTGAGGGATCGACCCCTTCTGGAGGTCGTCTCCCCGGTGCGCTGCCTGCTCCCGCTGTAGTGTAGCCTCTTGAGTGCTTCGAGTTACAGCCATGCTGACTGCCTGAGTGTGCCAGGGTCAGTGTGCCAGGCGGCGTGCTAGTGGGGGGAAGGGCCCGCTCTTGGATGGGCCCTGTCCGAATACGCTGGCAATGTGGGGGGCGGTGTCACTAGTGACCGCCTGGTGAGGTCTTGATGCTGTGGTCTCCGGGCCCCCTTTTTCCGGGGGGATCCAGTCCCTTCTGGGTCTGGGTCTTCCTTCGCGCTCCGCTGCTACGGCCTTGCCACGGGGTTGAGTTTGCTCTTGACCCCGTGATTTTGGGGGCGGTAACAAGGTTTGTTCCTTCCGTTCGTTCCCTGGTGGCATGCGGGTTGTGCGTGTGCGTAGTTGTGGGGTCAAGCCACGGTCTGCTCACCCTGTGCGTTGAGTTGCTCGAGTTCCTCTTTGCACGGTCGGATCCGTCTCCCGCCCGTCCTCCAATAGGGAGGGTATCCTCCATTAGGGAGGGTCGGGGGGCTCGGTCCTCCCCAGTCTGATGGTTGTGGGGGGCCTCAGCGGGGTACATTTGTCGAGCTTTTAGCTCCCGCTCAGCTCCTGTTGTGCAATATGACGCTGAGCGGAAGCTAGCATGATATAGAACGATAGGTTATGAATATAACCGTAGTTCTATGAATGCTAGTGACGCTCAGCGTCTGGACGCCACTGCGGCCCTTCATTGTGGTGAAATTTTTTGGGAAGGAGATGAGTGTGTGGCCCCACCCCTGCTTATGTAGGTAGCAGATGGGGGTGTGGTCAGACGGATGTTGGTATGTAAAGGTACATTTAGAAATGTTATTCAGTGCATATACACTGGAGCGAGATATGTGCAATATGACGCTGAGCGTCACTAGCATTCATAGAACTATCGTTCTCAGTCACTGGAAGCAACAACAAAAAGGTTATGGCTTGGGAGATATTAGTACATTGGAGTCTTCTTAAAGAGACACACACACATTAACCAGTCAAGCTGGTCACACTGAAAGTCAAGCTGTATAAAATGATATCTCAGATAACACAGATCTATAATGACATGATAATATATTCCACGACAGTAACAAGCTTTTCTACAACTCAAGTTCAGACCTATGTTACTCTATTACATTAGCACTAAAACAGAATTATCTTTATTGTATGAGAAACTTCAGAATGTCTTCTTTCAAACGAGACCAGGCTCATGCATGTGCTATAAGCATAAAGTATAGTATTTTGGTTTGCAAAAAAAGTATGGAGTCCTCAAAAACGAAAACTAAAATGGATACTTTTGAGGGCGATTGCTAAGAGGTACGAGTGAACACAACACTCTAATTTACCATCTTTAGATAATAAAGTACTCAACCTCTACTGTCTTTAAGTATTGAAAAAAATAGGTGTCCATCACATCATCAACAGCAATTTAATACAATTAATACAATACATACAATTAATTAATATGTATTAAAAACAAAGACGGACATAATAAGTAGGGCTAAAAAAAAAAGGTTAAAATAGAGCTAAAAAGTGGTGAAGGTAAAAACTAGTCTAGTTTAGGCTGTTATTACAGTCCACATATCAAATCCTCCAGTCCACGGCAGTTAGCCCGCCCTGGCCCTGCCTGGTTGTGGAGCCTGATTGCAACCGGCAAAAAGCACTGCCCGAAGTGCTCTGTGGTATATCGGGGGGGGGGGGGGTAAGTCTGTGGCTAAACATGCTCCGCATTGTGGTCAGCTCATCATGGGGGGGGGGTGGCAAGGGTTCTCAAGGATAGCCTACAGCTTCCTCCTCGTGCCACCACCTCCAGACTGTCCAGGTTGCGTGTATATTTTCCCCAACGGAGTTTCACTTCCATGTTCGGTTTGCGCAATCTGATTGGCCACTAATGTTTTTTTCAGCGCCAATCGCGTTACTCCTAACAATCGCGCCAGCAGGCTGTTACCCTAACCCTAACCCTAACCCTAACCTTAACCAACTAACCTTAACCCTAACCCTAACCTTTACCCTAACCGGATTTTTCGGAACCTTCATTTGGGAGATATAAATAATATGTTTAATAATAAGTAAGACAACTGATACGTTTAACGAATTCCATATAAATCGATAGTTTATATGCCGTGTGTTTTTAAGTCTAATTGTTACGAAGGATCAGATTAAACCGAATATATATATTTATTACTTGAGATATATTGTATAGTATTTGTATATCGTCTGATATCCCTTGTATATTCTTTGTACATATACACGGAATATCCCTTTACCTAGTACAGACCATAATATTTCGTTCTCCTATTGGACAGCGATCCCCTAGGCGCCACGGCCATACCCCCAATGTCTAGTTCAAAGTCACCGCCAAAGACATGCCTGGACATGACCGGCTCTGCGCAAGAATACGAGACAGAAATAAGGCTGGTACTAGATTGTTCACCTAACGTATAAATACGGCGCAGGTGAATACAGCAGTATGTTACCCCAATAAGTTGAAGCCTCACACCACGATACAACGTGCTGTGAAGTGGGCCCGTTTTGCCCCAAAATAGAGCCTTGAGACCGCGTGCAAATTGATAGCTGAAGTGTCAGAGTTTAACGCTGTATCGTCGAGTTCGACCTATTCTATTATTTCAGTAATAGTCTATCGTGCGGCTACCGTTCTACAGTGACCAGCATTACCAACGCTTCCTCGTACCGAGCTAGTGTGCTTATCCAGGCTGGGCGGCTTAACCTGGTGCCGTCATCCGAGGAGCCCTAGACGAGAACCGTGTGGATATGTACACTGGATAACCTACACCGGCGACTACAGAGCCCTTTTCGGCTGGATTATATTTGCTTTGGTCCTGTAGCTGATGGAGCGGAGAATCGTCTACACCCACAATTGTGTGGGATTTACCCTGTGAGGAGCAACGTCGAGCCCGCCTCTAGGACGCCTGAAGCTGGCTAGCTTTCTTCCATGCGGCACTGCATACCGGAGAATAGCTGTTGTTCGTCTGCGGATCAAGAGATTATTGCACTGTCTCCTGTACCTGGAGTCTCCTTATTCCTCGTTGACCCAGACTTTCATTACCGACAAATCCTCTCCCCTGCTGGCCTACAACTGGAGGGACCCTATTAGTATCTCCAGCTGCCCTACTAGTGTACCATATATATAATTCTTATGATACAGGTGGTATTAATTATCTCCTGCGTAATATGCTCATGGACTTACGCTCTTGACCTATTCATGCACATTCTTCGCCTTACAAGCGCAATTCTCAATCTTGATAAGTAAAGTAATGTAAGATAATCTTCGTGCTGCTAATAAATATTCTTCTAAACGAGTATTTGTGTGAAGCCGTGTTATTGTGGATGTGTTCATCTCATATACCTGTGTACTGTATGGCCAGTAGTAATGTACATAAGTCAGTAGTGGTTTAATGATACCATACTTATTCAATACAGTCAGGGAATTGTACCCCTCAGTTACAATTGGTCCTTCGAGCCGGATGGTAATTAGCGTAATATTAATATAATATTAATATTAACATGGCCAATGATGAACACTCCACAAACGGTTCTCCTAAGCTAGATCGCCCGGAGCGCAGACGGCAGCCACCTCGTTACCTAGAGGACTACGCTGCCAGTCTACTACCTAGCTTTATACAGACGTTAAACGCGGAAAAAGCGGATAGTAAAAGTATGTCAAACCCTACCGACCAGGCGACCCCACCACCAGAAGAGACGCGCACCCAGGAGATGGACCTCCTCGGAGCGCGACAGGAGAACGGATCTCCAACGAGCACTGCCAGAAGCCGATCACCTCCATCAGTGTCTTCCCCCAGCGAGGCGGACAAGATGCTGGTGCAGGCCTTTATCGCCACCCTGGCAGCCTCCACTGAACGCGATCGACTCCAAGCACAGACGCTTAGCGAGCGCGAACATTCTTCCATGGAACAAGAGCGCCTCCGCGCGCAACACCAAAGTGAGCGCGAACACTCTACCATGGAAAGAGACCGCCTGCAGGCTCAACAACTAAGTGAGCGCGAACAATCTGCAGACCAAAGAGAACGCTTCCACGCGCAACTCCAAGCGCAAGCCCTTAGTGAACGTGAACACTCTGCGATCGAGCGAGAGCGCTTCCAGGCGCAGCAAAGGAGTGACGACGACCGCATACGCCTAGAGACTAGACGCCTCCAGACGGAAGAGAATATGGAAAGAGACCGCGCCGAAGCCCAGCGCGCCGCCGCCGATGCACAGCGCGGAGCCGCCAATGCACAGCGCGACGCAGCCCAAGCCCAGCGCGAAGCAGAGCGCGACCTCGCTCACATCAAGCGCGAAGCCGAGCGCGACCGATTACAAGCGCAGATAATGGAGCAACTGATTGCCAGGGCAACCCCCCCTCCCTCCGCACGGAGCTCCAGGGCCTCGTCAAGACAAGGGTCTAGGGCACCCTCCCCTACCCGATCAAGCGACCCTGAGCCCGGCCAACCGAAAGAGCCTATACACCTCTCCGAACCCCCTCCCCGACCGGTCCATGTGAGACCCAGCAACAGGGAAGAACCGGCCTACGCCGCTGAGAGACTAAATAGACGATTACAGGATCTAGACGACCTGGCAGAGGAAGAAGAAGAGGGAGAGGAGGAAAGTCAAGCCCAACAGCAGCATCGTACTCCACAGGACCAGGAGGTCCAGTACAGCCCAGACTTTACCCCCGCGGCTCTGCGCTACAGACCCCCGACTCAATTCACGGGTGAGCTTGACGCACGACCAGCCCCGAGGAACAGCACCTGGGTACACGGGCCTTGGTACCCGACAGGTAAGGTACAGGTACCCGACACGTAAGAGGAGACTCGCCTAGGAGGCCTCTCCCCCAACGCTCACCGATGTGCCAGCCATCCATGGCATCGTACCTTGGCACACCGACGTTCCCGGACTTCACACACGAGAACAGAGCACAGTACACAGAGCTACGAATGTGCTTAGAGACAATGATGTCCGATGTACCAGATGAACCGTACAAGTATGCTATCCTACTCAAGCACCTGAAGGTGCCCAGAGCGCACAATATAGCGCTGGCATATTCCAACTCTACTACCCCATACACCGCGGCTCTAGTAGCCCTCGACCAACGTTATGGACGCATATGGGACTACGTAATACAAGAGATAAGGAATATTGACCGTCTACCCCCAGCCACAGACAATCGCTCACTAGATGACCTCTCTATCAAGGTACAATCCCTGGTAGGGATGCTGGGGGCACAAAAGGAAAAGGGTATGCACGAACTGTACGCGAACTCTAATGTTGAGAGAATATTAGAGAAGCTTCCGCCCGCCCGACAAGAGCGCTTCAGGCGGCAAAGGGACCACCGTGATCCTAACGGTCCCGAGCCATCCCTCCTAGACCTAGCCGACTTCCTGGCGAGAGAAGTCAGCAGCCTACGATTGGATACGTTCGTGCGGAGCGCGCCAAGCTCCAGAGAGGGACCTAGGAGATCAAACGATGGCCGCAGGCTGGTGACCGTCATGCACCAAGCCGAATCAGTACCGCGCAACAAGAACCACAGTACCCCCTCGATGAAAGAGAAGTGGAAGATTGTATGTCCGTACTGCGAAAAGGAACACTGGCTGTCACACTGTGACACGTTCAAGAAGATGACCGCCGACGAGGTGAGTCAATGGATAAAGTCCAACCGCCGTTGTTACCGATGTGCGCGCAGTCACATGGCAGCCGAGTGCCGTGTAAAGAAGAGGTGTAGTCGGTGTGACGGAGCCCACTTGGACGTTTTACATGACAGTAACAGAAGAAAGCCTGCACCCTCAAGCAGCACAAAGGCAAGTGTTATGTACATTGACCCCGCCAGCAGCGGGGGCGCCCGGGTGCTCTTGAAGGTGGTCCGCGTAACATTGAGTTACGAGGACAAGGTCATGGACACCTACGCCGTCCTTGACGACGGGTCAGAGAAGACCCTTCTCCTCGCGTCCGCTGCGGCCCAGCTGGGGCTGCGGGGGAGCGAAGACACGATGACGATTCGGACTATAAGAAGAGACCTGAAGACGATCAAGGGTGAGAACGTCTCCTTCACTATCGCAGCAAGCGGGCAGCCAGAGAGACGGTATAGGATCACTAACGCTTTCACCAGCCAAGACATAGGCCTGTCACAGTACACCTACCCCATCGCCAAGCTGATGGATAAATACGTGCACCTGCGTCAACTACCTATACCGCTCATAGACGGTGCCACCCCGACCCTGCTGATAGGATCCGACCATGCACACCTCATCGTCCCGATGGACCGGGTCCACACTGGGCCCAGAGGCTGTCCAGCAGCAGTCGAGACCCGCCTAGGATGGACACTACAAGGCCCCCTCTCGAGGTCTCCCAACCGAACAGCATCCACTCGCTGCCTCCACTCCAGAGTGACAGAAGAAGACACCACCCTCCTACAGCACGTCGAGAGGCTATGGACACTAGAGACAATACCCTTTAAGAACCAAAAGAAACACATTCGTTCCAAGGAAGACATTTATGCCATAGCCCTCCTCGAGCAGGGGACAAAGAGAGTCAAAGTCAACGGAGTGATGAGATACGCAACTCCACTCCTGAGGCGAGAGGGTATGCCTACCTTCCACGCCCCAAAAGAAGCGACGGAGCGGTATCTATTGAACACAGAGCGGCGCCTAGCCAGAGACCCCGCTCAAGCTACTGTGTACCGCGCTGAGATTAACAAGCTAATCACAGCGGGACACATAAAGAGAATTGACATTAAAGAGGCCGATCAGACGACCGAATCATGGTACGTGCCGCACCACAAAGTCCACCACAACGGCAAGGATCGTATTGTGTTTAACTGCAGCTACCAGATCGGATCACAAAATCTGAATAAAGAGCTCTTGCCCGGCCCAACACTCGGCCCCTCTCTACTGGGCGTGTTGCTACGTTTCCGCCAGAACAAGGTGGCCACATCGCGGAAAGGAAAACCGTCTATATTATTGTCTGATCACGGGACAAACTTCAAAGGCGGAGAAAGAGAGCTGAGAGAGAGCTTCCAAGCTATGGGCCCAGAACTCAAGACCCACCTCGCTCTCTCTCAGATTGATTTCCAGTTTAACCCCCCGAATGCACCTCACTTCGGTGGAACTTGGGAACGAGAAGTACGTTCAATAAAGACAGCCCTGTACGCCGTGCTTGGGGCCCAGACCGTGGCGGAATAAGTCCTCACGACAGTCCTCACGGAGATCGAGGGAGTATTGAACTCAAAGCCCCTCGGTTACGTCTCAAGTGATGTAGCAGATGTCGACCCAGTCACCCCCAACACTCTCTTGATGGGGCGGCTGGACCCCGCGCTACCACAGACAGTGTACAGACCTGAAGAAGCAAACGGCCGAAGAATGTGGAGGTACAGTCAAGTATTGGCTGACAAGTTTTGGAACAGTTTCCTCCTCCACTATCTACCGTCTCTACAGACCCGCCAGAAATGGGTGAAAGAAAGAGACAATTTGACGGAAGGTACAGTCGTCATGATTATCGACCAGTCACTACCCCGAGCTATGTGGCCGGCCGGCCGCGTAAGCAAAGTGATCACTGGTGCCGACGGAAAGG
This sequence comes from Notolepis coatsorum, assembly GCF_963971535.1. Classification (NCBI taxonomy): domain Eukaryota; kingdom Metazoa; phylum Chordata; class Actinopteri; order Aulopiformes; family Paralepididae; genus Notolepis; species Notolepis coatsorum. The sequence continues at coordinate 68,400,767 of NC_140179.1, forward strand.
TCAGAGCGGCAGAAGTGCTCGTCCAAGGGCGGACATACACCCGACCCGTGGCGAGGCTGATAGAGTTGCCAAGGCTCCCCGACTCTCTTGATGACGACCATGACCCCCTGACTTTGTGAACTGCCCTACCCTCACAACGGACATTGAGTAGTGGACAGTGCGGTTAATCTGTGTCTGCTTATCTAATTAGGTGCGGACTAATTAGGAGGCGGCTGTTACGAAGGATCAGATTAAACCGAATATATATATTTATTACTTGAGATATATTGTATAGTATTTGTATATCGTCTGATATCCCTTGTATATTCTTTGTACATATACACGGAATATCCCTTTACCTAGTACAGACCATAATATTTCGTTCTCCTATTGGACAGCGATCCCCTAGGCGCCACGGCCATACCCCCAATGTCTAGTTCAAAGTCACCGCCAAAGACATGCCTGGACATGACCGGCTCTGCGCAAGAATACGAGACAGAAATAAGGCTGGTACTAGATTGTTCACCTAACGTATAAATACGGCGCAGGTGAATACAGCAGTATGTTACCCCAATAAGTTGAAGCCTCACACCACGATACAACGTGCTGTGAAGTGGGCCCGTTTTGCCCCAAAATAGAGCCTTGAGACCGCGTGCGAATTGATAGCTGAAGTGTCAGAGTTTAACGCTGTATCGTCGAGTTCGACCTATTCTATTATTTCAGTAATAGTCTATTATGTATAGTGTATCGTGCGGCTACCGTTCTACAGTGACCAGCATTACCAACGCTTCCTCGTACCGAGCTAGTGTGCTTATCCAGGCTGGGCGGCTTAACCTGGTGCCGTCATCCGAGGAGCCCTAGACGAGAACCGTGTGGATATGTACACTGGATAACCTACACCGGCGACTACAGAGCCCTTTTCGGCTGGATTATATTTGCTTTGGTCCTGTAGCTGATGGAGCGGAGAATCGTCTACACCCACAATTGTGTGGGATTTACCCTGTGAGGAGCAACGTCGAGCCCGCCTCTAGGACGCCTGAGGCTGGCTAGCTTTCTTCCATGCGGCACTGCATACCGGAGAATAGCTGTTGTTCGTCTGCGGATCAAGAGATTATTGCACTGTCTCCTGTACCTGGAGTCTCCTTATTCCTCGTTGACCTAGACTTTCGTTACCGACAAATCCTCTCCCCTGCTGGCCTACAACCGGAGGGACCCTATTAGTATCTCCAGCTGCCCTACTAGTGTACCATATATATAATTCTTATGATACAGGTGGTATTAATTATCTCCTGCGTAATATGCTCATGGACTTACGCTCTTGACCTATTCATGCACATTCTTCGCCTTACAAGCGCAATTCTCAATCTTGATAAGTAAAGTAATGTAAGATAATCTTCGTGCTGCTAATAAATATTCTTCTAAACGAGTATTTGTGTGAAGCCGTGTTATTGTGGATGTGTTCATCTCATATACCTGTGTACTGTATGGCCAGTAGTAATGTACATAAGTCAGTAGTGGTTTAATGATACCATACTTATTCAATACAGTCAGGGAATTGTACCCCTCAGTTACACTAATCATTCATCTGGACCTTCAGAACAGTTTGCCTCGAACATTTTCTATAGGCTTCTAAAACAATTGAATATGGCTAATTGTTTTTTCAGGCTGTTATTCGTTTTAACTTCTTGAATTCACATTTCTTTAGTTTGCAATAATGCAACTGCAAGCCAATGTTCCGAGACATATTGCCTTTTATTGGTTAGGCTGCTATTTGAATACACTGGGTCTCATTCCCGAACGAAGTTACGACAAAAAATTTCGTCTTAGCCAGATTTTGGCCCATTTAAGACATATTAGGGCTGGGAGTGGGAGTCCCCAAATTTTCCTGAGATCAGATTTGATCATGGCTGAGAGCAGATTTAAGAGTGCTGAGGAGCACTCTTAAATCTGCTCTCAGCCACGATCAAATCTCATGATTGATTGACTAATTTAAAATTTCATTATAACTTGACAGACATGGTAGCCGCAGCTCCTTGGGACAGCTCTGCTGTAAACACTGGAAATAACCGTGCAGGTCTCTACTGCACATGGGCGTTGAGCAACAGCGGCTCCGTATCCGGCTCGCGCAGATTACATGGCACTTTTTTTGAACTTGGACAGCAAACGTAATCATTCAGCAACAAAAACGTTGCTGTATTCACCAGTGTAACCATGGCCTTAGATCCAGGCCACCAGGTCGTCCTCCACCCTCATTGCTGACAGCTTCTCTGCTATTAGTGGAGGGTGAATAATGTTGAAGGCACTGGGAAATCGAAGAATGTTACTCTCACTGAGCTGCACGGCTTCTCCAGATGTGAATAGGCCTTGTGGACCATATAGATGATGGCATCCTCCACACCGATGTTCTGCTTATACGCAAACTGCAGGGGGTCCATAACGGCTATGGCCATCCAAGGTAGGGGACGGGGGGGCATGAGGGGCTGAAGGCCAGCAAGTGGGGGAATAAGGGGGGGGGGGGGGGGGGGCTGTGGCCATCTGAGGTAGGGGGTGGTAGGTTGCTCTCCTCCACATTGCCTGTGGTCATTTTTTCCTATTGCTAGGTTTTTCCTTACCTTCGCGTGGGGTATGTCTGGGAGTGTTGCATTTATTTTATTTATTTAAAAATGTTTGGACTTTATGGTGTTTTTGTGTTGTTCTTGATTTATTGTGATGTTTCTTCTTGACTTGTTTAAAGAAGACGTGTCCGGCCCATGGGGACATTAACGTGTGTTGTTGGGCCTTACAAATACATTTTATTTTATTTTATTTTATTTACCATCTTTAGATAATAACGTCCTCAACTTCTACGGTCTTTAACTGTGAGTGAACACAACATTCTAACTTATCACAGTTCTATGTCTGAGCTATTCAATTGTGCCTGGCTGTGATACTTTCCACTTGTCTTTATTTACAGTAGCCTACAGTATGAGTGAATAAAGAACTGGATCTTTGCTGTTGGCTTAATATGCAACGTCAAGCATCCCCCATTCATCAGCTCAGGCCTCTTATCAAACACAGCTGCTGACGCGTCGTGGAGATCAGTAATGTAACAGTACTGTATATCTGTATGTCGTGTATGTCATAAATGTCTGGATGCAACAGTACTGTATTTTAAATTTTTTGGACTTCATGGTGTTTTTGTTTTGTTCTTGATTTATTGTGACGTTTCTTCTTGACTTGTTTAAAGAAGACGTGTCTGGCCCATGGGGACATTAACGTGTGTTGTTGGGCCTTACAAATACATTTGATTTGATTTGTATATGTTGTGTATGTCATAAATGTTATCATGAATTGAAAATGAGGGACCCTGATGTAAACAAGACGAAAGTCTTTTTCTGGTCTGCATCCCCTTAACAATTGTGTCTATTGAGCCTTACTGTATTGTACCCATTCTGCAATCTGTTAATACAATTCAATCAATCAATCAATCAATCAATCAATCAATCAATCAATCAATCAATCAATCAATCAATCAATCAATCAATCAATCAAACTGAGTGAACATGTGATGGCATACTCATGAGTGAATCAAGGCAATGGTACGGCTGTACACACCATCACATCAGACACCGACAGTCGCATCAACAACTCAAATGTAGATGTTTCTTTCTGGCCTTCATCCGGCCAGGCATGAATGTCAACCAACTGTGGCCAGGGGCTATTGATCTTTTTGTGCCAGGCAACACTGTACTCCTCCTTCCACAGTAATTAAATATAATTGCTCTCGAGACTTCAAATTGATGTGTATTACCGTGTCATCGAACTTCAGTTCCTACAAGAAAGTATATAGTATAGTGTATTTATTCACGTGATAGATATGTTCGATATTTAGTAGCCTTCATTTTTTTTACATTACTCATGAACATAGGAAATAAGAACTACTTTGATCAACCCTCCATGTTTGAATAACCAGCTTTGAGCAGCTGATGCAATAGACAAAAACGTCTGCCCAGTGACAAATAAAGTGCCCTACCGCTGCCACTACGAGACTATAATGGCTTGATTACATGAGGCATTTTAACCCTTTCACTGCCGCACTACCAAACGATTAACCCTTTCACTGCGACAATACACAGAAGGTTTTCACTGCCACGCGGCAGCGGGTTAACCCTTTCACTGCCACACTACAGAAGGTTAACCCTCTACTATCACACTACTGACCGGTAACTGTCTGTAGTGTGATAGTAAAGGGTTAACCTTCTGTAGTGTGGCAGTGGAAGGGTTAATAGCACATGGGAGCGGTGGAAGTGCATTTCCCAAGGTCGACGCAGAGGTAAACAAAGAGCCACTGTATCTGCAGACACAGAGCACCTTGTAATGGATGATCTCATCTCTGTGATCGCACTGAGCCTACTAAATGAGTTAGGCTATGTGAGATGATCACATAAACATATTTATCTTTTAACCTGTTGCTTCCGTCTTTACTTCCTATCAGTGCATGACAAGTTGCCTGCTTTTCTACATAGCAGGGATGGTTTTTGTGCTACACACATACACAAACACACACACACACACACACACACACACACACACACACACACACACACACACACACACACACACACACACACACACACACACACACACACACACACACACACACACACACACACACACACACACACACACACACACACACACACACACACACACACACACACACACACACACACACACACACACACACACACAAAAGTGCAATAGCAATATACAATGTACAGGTGATTAAACTGGATATAAAATATATAAATGTACAGTGATACAGGTATAAAGACACTATGGTATTAAGTCATACCGGCCAGCGGTATGACTAGTAAGAGTAGGTAAAGGATACAGTTGTCAGGATTGGGGGGGGGGGGGGGTAGGACACGCACACAGACACACACAAAAAGGGGAATCTAGAGGGGTAACCACTAGGGGTGGAACGGTTCACAAAATCCACGGTTCGGTGAGTATCACGGTTTTGGGGTCACGGTTTTCGGTTCTGTTCGAAAAAAATCAGCATAAGATATATAGCCTAAAAATAATAAAACTTTTCAGTTATTCTCAAGGACGTAGTCATGCAAAAACTGAAAGAATGAGGCAGTTTGACATCAGGCACATAATTTTGACAGTGACCGGTTAGAGCTAGGAGAGATTTTGGTACAGTCAGCAAGAGGGGAGGCATTGCTGATTTAAACATGCTTCTCATTTATTTGGTAAAAAAAAAGGTTTACAGCGGTTTGCCTTAAATAATGTTTAGCACACAAAGACCGAATTGACAGAAAAATATAGGCTACATTTGTATTAACTTAGTGCAAACTAACAAAATAATTAAACCTTTCTATTTTTGTGGCCACATTATAGACAAAGGCCATTATCTCCACGCCAGCCGCTCTCTCCGTAGTAACATATATATATCTTTCGACTGCAACCAAGGATTTCTTTTTCAAATCTTTTTTATTTTAATTTTTTTACACAAAACAAGACAACACAATACAGTAACAATACTAATAAACAAGACATCACAGGACAATAACAGTAATAATAATAATAATAATAATAATAATAATAATAATAATAATAATAATAATAATAATAATAATAATAATAATAATAATAATAATAATAATAATAATAATAATAATAATAATAATAATAATAATAATAATAATAATAATAATAATAATAATAATAATAATAATAACGACAATGACAAGACCATCAGTTGAATCAGAATAATGAAAAATAAAATAGTCATGTATAAATTAAATATATACATGAAAAAAAAAATATATATCCTAAATATATGTACCATGAGGCGAGATTACTTGAGCACCCATCATCTCCATTATCGACAACCAAGGTCCCCACCCCTTGAGGACCCCGAATCCGGCACCCCAGCAAATCAGAGCATCATACCTCTTTAACACTCCGACTCACGAGACCTCGAATCAGGGGCCCCAGCAGTCCGAGACCGCGACCACCAAACCCACCTCAAGGGGCCCAAACTGCCCCCTCCCCCCGCATGGACATAAATTTGAAATAAAAGTAATGGTTCCGCTTCCGGGTCGAGAAGGATGTGAACGTCTTTGAGCCACGCTGCCACTCCCGTACTTTTATTTTATTTTAAAAAGCCCTTTTTTTTTTCAAGATAATTGAACCACTAATATACAACATCCGTATCTCTGCCTGTATTATTCGACCCAAAAGAAAAAAGAATAACGAACATGATGGCTGCGCGAGTCTTGAGAAGCGAGACCGCTCCCGTGGATGGGGCCACCATGGCTAAGCTAATGGAGGAACTCAAACAGGCCTTCACCACGGAGTTCAGAACGTTTACTGCCTCGCTCGAGTCTAGACTCGACGGCTTCCAACAGGAGATTGCAGACCATACCCAACGCATGACCTCCGTGGAGGGCGGCCTGGATATGTGGTCGGATAGGATGGTGGAGCTGGAGGCGAGATGCACAGCTCAGGATGTAGTCATTGACAAGCTAAAAAACAAGCTAATTGATGTTGAATCACGCAGTCGGCGTTCCAATATACGCATCCTAGGCCTGGACGAATCCCTACACAGCAACCGTCCTAGTGTCTTTTTCGCAGAGGTCCTGGTGGAAATTATGGGGAAAGACGTCCTCGCTACACCACCGGAGCTCGACCGATGCCACAGGACGCTAACACCCAAACCAGCGCCAGGCTCCAGGCCTAGGGCAGTGATCGCCCGCTTACATCACTACAAGATCAAGGAGACTATTATCCTGGAAGCTCGCAAAAGGAGAGGGAATCTGACATACAGAGGGAAACCAGTCTTGATCTTCGAAGACTATCCCCCCGAGGTGGTCGAGCAACGATCACAATATCAAGATGTCATGGGGCCCCTGTACAAGCGTGGATTTAAACCGTCGCTCCAGTTCCCTGCGAAGCTGATCATCCGAACCAAGGATGGCAGGATGCATCTACCATCGCCCAAGGACGCCGTGGACTTCCTGAGGACCCGGCCCAGAGAGACCCCGACACCGGCTTCACCGGGGCAGGACGCGGACCCGGTGCTGGCTCCACCGGGGCCGGACGCGGATCCGGTGCTGGCTCCACCGGGGCCGAGTGCGGACCCGATGCCGGCTTCACCGGAGCTGAACGCGGACCCGACACCGGCCTCATCAGATCCTGACGTGGTAGTAGCTATGGGCCGTTAGCATCCTGCTACAGCTATCACACAAAGAGGGGTTGCATTTAATATTTTATTACATATGTGATTATGGATTATGGATTATGGATTACTTGACGTTAGGCTTCGCCTGGAAGGTTATCTTTTTCTTTTCTCTCGCTATCTGACATAAGGGGAGGAGGGGGACAATTCTGTTGTACTGTTGCATGACTATAGCCACGGGCTAGGATGCTAACTGCTAACGTTCCGTTTCGGAAGGAGCGGGACCTATTCTATTTTGTTTCGGATATTTCTGCCACGCTTATGACTTTTACGTGCTATACCAGCTCCCGGCCATGTTTTTGTTCATTGCCACCGGGATGCGTTTACTGTTGTTTACACATCGAACAAATTGGGATCTCGTGGCTGCACCAACTGGGCCGCGGCTATTCGAACCACAACCAGTTCATGCGACCCGCATGGCTCCCATCAATGTTTGCTGCTGACAATGTGCTCGCTGGAGCGGCAGACGGCCCCTTGCACAGCGCCCTCCTCTGGCGGGGAGGCCTAACTGTGTAGGGTCAAACCAGCGTCAGGGGAGATAACAGACTCACGGACAAGGTATCGCCCCCTTCCGGCCTGGTGGATGTACTGCATGCCTGTTTTGTCGCAACATGCTGGCAGATACATCCCCCCCCCCTCCCCCCCTTTTACCAATAGTTCTGGGAACCATTGGCTTATGGTTCAATTTGATTTTTTTTTTGTTTACTTTACACTTTGAGGCACTTTTGTATACAGGGAAATGTAGCAGTTGGCCACTGAGATGGTTCTACGAATGGTAGGTTTGAAGTATTTGGAAATGTTGGTGAGTCCCTGTGATGTTGGGGAAAGACCCACCGGTCCCACACCTTTATATGTTTTTTATGTCATTAATATTTGCTTTATGTATGGCTCAAAGTACGTGTGCATAGTGTTTAAGATAGGTGAATTCTGCATGCCCACAGGCTTGCCCAGGTCTGCCCCGCCTACACACCCCTCAATATTCTATGGCTACGGCTAACTCTGAGAGCTTCAAGCTCTGCTCCTGGAATGTTCGAGGTCTTCAGAAGTTAGCTAAGAGGAAAGCGATTCTGACCTTTTTAAAGAGGGAGAATGTGTCTATTGCTTTTTTTACAAGAAACCCATATGGGGCCCAACGACACTACTAAACTCCAAAAGAGCTGGGTGGGACAGGTCTTTGCCACAAACTATTCTACATTCAGTAGGGGAGTGGCCATATTCAGGGGCGGACCTAGCACATTTGGCGCCCTAGGCGAGATTCACCACATATATTTTTTTTTGTAATTTTTTTTTTTGGCTTTTGCCTCTTCATAGTTCTCTAACGTTAATCTTTCTTTCCTCAACGCTCAATTCTATAAACACTTGACCGATACCCATCAATGCACAGCGCTCTAGCATGTTCTGACTGTGAACACCTAAAGCTGAGGCTCAGACCGACCGACCGTTTTAGATTTTTGGCTCATGTTCCCTTATGTTAGATTTTTTTTTATGTAAAAATAATGGTTGCAGATATAGAGGGGGGCGCCAAAACTGCACAGAAAAAAAAAAATGTAAAAAAAAATTAAATTTTTTTTTATTATTATTATTATTTTTTTGGCGCCCCCTCTGGGTGGCGCTCTAGGCGACCGCCTATATCGCCTGTAGGAAGGTCCGCCCCTGGCCATATTGATCAATAAAAATCTCCCCTTTAGACTTATAACTTCCTCTTTGGATAGCCAAGGTCGCTATGTGATTATCAAAGGGGTTCTTAAGGGTAAAGAAATTACATTTATGAATGTATACTGTCGCCCAGGTTACTCCCCTGACTTTCTATCCAAGATATTTACTGAATTTAATGGCCTGGCCTCTGAGAATGCTTTTGTGGGCGGAGACTTTAACTGTCACCTCATACCGTCTCTTGACAAACTCCCACCCAGTCTGGCTCCCCCTCTAGGCAAGCAAAGATGCTCACCTCCCTATGCGAAGACACTGGATTCTCAGATATCTGGAGAACCCTTTGCCCATCCGAACTGAAGTTCACCTTTTTTAGCGGCCCACACAAGAGCAACAGTAGAATAGACTATTTCTTCATCCCTTCCTCTAAGCTCTTTCTAGTATCGTCCTGCACAATCGGAAGTATCGTTTTATCAGATCACGCCCCTATATATCTGGTCTACTCCATGTCAGAAGAGAGAGAGCTGTCGAGGCGTTGGCGCCTCAACTCATACCTCCTCAGAGATGATATATTTGTCTCCTATTTTGAATCAGAATAAAAAATCTTCTACTCAATTAACTCGCATTCTACGGATAACCCGTCTCTACTCTGGGAAACATCTAAGGTATTTTCTCGTGGGCTGATTATATCTTATGTATCATCCAAGAAACGCAAGAAAAATGAACAATGCAAACTTCTTGAATCCAAACTAGCCGACCTTGAAAATCAACATGTTTCAAACCCAGCCCCAGCTGTGCTTATAGAGCTTACAGCCACCAGAACCGCGTTAAACACTCTTCTGATCCAGGACGCCAAATATTCTCTTAAATTTGCCAGACAGAGAATGTACGAACACGGTGACAAGCCTGGTAGGTGCCTGGCTAACTTGGCAAAAAAAAGGGCTGACACCCAAGTAATAGCCTCAATCTCGGACTCCAACGGGGTCAGGTCCTTTGACACCAAAACTATTAATAAAGAGTTTGCCTCTTTCTATGCCCAACTCTATAGGACCGAACGACCCGACGGTGCTCTCTCTGACATGCAGGCTTTCTTCGCTGAATTACACCTCCCTAAGGTATTGAAAGATCAGAACTTGCTCCTTAACGCCCCAATTATGAAGGAAGAAGCTCTGGGCGCCCTTAAGGCTATGCCATCTGGTAAGGCTCCGGGCCCGGACGGTTTCGGATGCAAGTTTTATAAGGAATTCGGTCATAATATTTTGGATCCCCTGCTGGCAATGCTTAATCACTCCGCTGAGGTGGGGATACTACCCCAGTCCCTACGGGAAGCTAATATTTGCCTTCTCCTTAAGAAGGGTAAATGCCCTGAAAAGTGCGCCTCCTATAGGCCTATAGCCCTACTTAATTCGGACCAAAAGTTGCTTTCCAAGATCCTGTCCATGCGCCTGGAAAAAGTACTACCTTTTATTATTAACGAAGATCAGACCGGTTTTATTAAGGGTAGGAACTCTACCGACAACATGAGACGGCTCCTCAATATCATCCAAATGACTCGTGAGACAGACCACCCCGCGGTGGTTCTGTCTCTCGACGCAGAGAAGGCATTTGACCGCGTAGAATGGCCGTATTTATTTCTAACCCTTGCTGAATTTGGCTTAGGAGACACTTTTATTGACTGGGTCAAGGTTCTTTACAACTCACGGCTGTCGGCGGTCCTGACTAACGGACTTAGGTCTAACAACTTTCCTCTACAACGGGGGAACCCCCAGGGGGATCCTCTTAGCCCTTTACTATTTGACATGGCCATAGAACCACTCGCACAGGCCCGTAAGGCAGTCAGCCGAAATCTCAGGTATTAGAGTGGGCGAGAGGGAGCACAAAATCACTCTTTACGCGGACGACGTGCTGATCTTTATATCTAAACCTGACTCTTCAATTCCATGTCTAACCCGCATGATTTCCACATTTGGAACCTTCTCGGGGTACAAAATTTACTTTTCCAAATCCGAAGCAATGCCACTTGGGTCACTCAAATCCATTCTGATCCTGCCTGAGCCCTTCCCATTTCGCTGGTCGCCCTCCGGCTTTGTTTACCTAGGAGTATTTGTGACATCCACCTATGATACATTGTTTAAGGCCAACTTTCCCCCCCTTTTAGACACCATAAGGGCAGACTTAGTTAAATGGGCCCCTTTACCGATCTCCTGGCTGGGTAGGATAGCCCTCGTCAAAATGAACGTACTCCCCAGACTATTATACCCTCTCCAAATGATCCCGGTGCTGCTGACAAACAAGGTTATCAAGGTGCTGGAAGGCTGGCTAAGCTCATTCATTTGGAATGGGAAGAAACCACGTCTGAAAATGGCCAAATTACAGATGGATAGTGAGGATGGGGGTCTAGACCTACCTAATATCAGACATTACCAACTAGCAGCACACCTTAGGGTACTGGTCGGCTGGTTCAGATCAGACCCACTGTCAATCTGGCTGGACATTGAATCCTCGCAATCTAAGTCGCCCCTATGGAACCTACTATTTATCAAAGACTTTAAGTCTGTTAGGAAAATGTGCTCCAACCCCATCACACTATGTTCCGTCAAGGCCTGGAAGACTGTCCGTAAGGTGGAGGGCCGAGCCAAGCTGACAAATTAGGCAGTTTAAGACCAAAGACACCTCACTTTTAACTGACATCTCCACCTCGCAGGTGGAGAAAGCCCTCTCCTTGCAGATCCCCAAAAAACAAATATCTATCTTCTATAGTACTCTGAACCTTAATTCATCTTTATCTTCCTTTGTTACTAAACAGTCCTGGGAAAAAGACTTGGACATAAAAATCACAGATGCAGACTAGCAGGATGCATGGACCTACGCAAAAGAAATCTCTGTTTGCAACCACACCAAGGCTATCCAAGTTAGAATCTTGCACCGCATTCATATTACCCCCGCCCTTAAGAGTAAAATGGATCCCAATACGTCACCACTTTGCTTTAAATGCAAGATAGAGATTGGAAATCACGTCCACTGCTTTTGGACCTGTGTAAAGCTTCAGAGCTATTGGTCCGACATCGTAGAGGGGGGTGTGAACTATCTGACATATTTCACACCCCCATCGAGCTGGATCCCCTCTGCCTTTTGCTGGGCCTCCCAGATATTCACATTTGCGAATTTCAAACATAAGAGACTGTTCAATTTGTTGACATTTGCTGCTAGAAAGAACATCCTATTGTTTTGGATCAAGGATGAGGTCCCGTCAAAGAGGTCATGGCACAATATCATAATGGAATGCATTCCCTGTGAGTATATTACGTGCATGGTGCATTCCAAGTTGGACACTTTTTATGAAATCTGGGACCCTTATCTGTCACATATTGAACCTGCGCTGTCCACTACTGTACTCGCCGGATTTCCCCATTACCAGTAACCTCCCAGCAGACCACTGCTGCCTTGTTTTGTCTGACTGTACTGGCATTGTTGCCAAGGGAATACACGGTCACATGCACACGTTCACACCACACATATGCATTCACACATAAAACATATACATAGGTAAGGCGCACGCACATATGGGTAGGTAGAACACACATATATATAGCACACAAGATAATGCACACACATGAGAGCCACACTTTTTTTCTTTTCTTTTTTTTCATTTTCTTCTTTTTTTTATTGTTTTACTTTCTTGTTTGCCTGTCTTGTGCTGTTATTACTGTTGTTAGTGTCATTATTATTATTATTGTTAATGGTATTGTATTGTGATGTCTTGTTCTATGTTGAAAATTGAAAATAAAAACATTTATATCAAAAATAAAATTAAAATTAAAGTAATAATAAAAATTTAAAAAGATTATACACTCCTCCACATACAAATTTATTTGGAATAACAAACCACCACGTATAAAAAGATCCACCGCACAGAGAAACAAAGCAGACGGTGGTATGGCATTTCCAGATTTCCACCACTATTTTAAGGCATACACTTTAAGACCACTGACAACATGGTTTGATCCCCAAGCATCAGTATCCTGGAGAAATTTAGAAGAAAATATAGTAGCTCCACATAGGCTGAAGGACATAGTGTACACCAAATTATCAATTAAGCAATGCGAACGGAAATTTGGCCCCATAATCACTCATGCAATCCGGATATGGCGTGAAACACAAAAAAAAGACTCTATCCCACATAAATGGCATAATCATACTCCCTTATTCAATAACAATGCACTCTTGATTGGAAAACAACCTATAAGATTCCCTAGATGGGAAAAGCAAGGCATACACACATTAGGAGACGTTTTCAACAAACAGGGTTTTTGTAGTTTTGATGAGATATGCAAAAAATTTAATCTCACCAAGTCCTCATATTATTTTTACGCACAGTTATTGGCATGTTTGAAGGCTCACGGTGTTCCATTAAGGATACCAATTGTACACCACAGATACCACAAATTCTTCTATGAAAGAGAGACATCGAGAGGTTTTGTTTCAGATTTTTATCATCAATTACTAACGGCCTCGTATGAAACCCTACATCTAGACTCAGTCTGGAGGAGGGATATACCAGACCTGGAGATAGACTTTGACTGGCAAGAAGCCTGGGCAAATGTACGCCTTGCATCAAGGAACCCGGACCATCAACAAATCAATCTTAACTATATTCACAGGACATACTTAACTCCTATAAGACTGAACAAAATGGGTCTTAAACAAGACTCCAAATGCTCCTTATGTACAAATGGGGACGAAGGGACATTTATGCACATGTACTGGGACTGCCCACCAGTTAAGATATTTTGGAAAGAAGTGACCCAGCAATTGTCAAATCTCTTAACTCTGGATATACCTGTACACCCCTCTGTATTACTGCTGAATGATGTCTTTGAGCATGCAGTACCTCCACAGCTAAAGAGATTGGTTTTATCCGGTATCACAGTGGCTAAAAAGCTGATAGCATCACAATGGTTTCAACCGGAAAAAATTTGCCGTAAGGTCTGGATTCTTACATATCTCGATGTGATTTATCAAGAAATATCAACAGCTAGAATTTTGGGTCTCAATGAATCCAAAATGGCAATGTGGTTAGAAGTGGTGGAGAGAATAAAAGCCAGCATATAATGGTAGTGTCTGGTTAGGAACAAATTATAATGGTTGGATTATCCAATGGGGGGTCCGGGAGAGGGGGGTACGAGCTGGAGCATATGTGTATTTGTATATCCTATTGTGTGTTGTCATGTTTGTTTATGTGTTTGTTTAAAAAATAATAAAAAAATAAAATACAAAAAAAAAAGATTATACTACTAAAGACATTTACAACCCCCCCCCCCCCCCCCCCCCCCCCCCGCCGCCTGCCCCCCAGAAGTATCGAAGAACACTCGCTCGCTCAGTGGCGGCTCGTGGATGCTTCGCCACTAGGGGCGCTATACCAAACATTTTGCAAACATGTACAGTACCACGCAACCGACTCATGGCAAGACGTGAGCGATTCGACTCACGCTCACGGCAATGAATCGGCTCTTATGAACGAGTCGCTCAGCTGTTACTACAACAACACACAACCTGTCAAATAAAGTATAGTCTAATTCACAACTTGAAACAATATATAAATAGAAAAGTTAGAAACAAAACTCGCTCCGTCTCCAAACACACGCAGATCTCTCCCTCTCTCCTTCTCTCTCTCACACACAGCGCGACATGGAATCGATTCGTTACACAATCAGACCTATTATATACCAAGAATAACTTCAGTATGAGTACAGGGCTGTACACATATTTTGCATATTGTTAAACGAGCCAAGGCTAGCTATTAAACTATCGATATGAATCGAAAATCTGGGACCCTGATGTAAACAAGACAAACGTCTTTCTCTGGTCTGCATCCCCTTAACAATTGTGTGTATTGAGCCGTACTGTATTGTACCCATTCTGCAATCTGTTAATAAAGTTTTCATTCATTCATTCAAACATAGACGATATTGAACAAGCCATAATCCGCGTATTTTCAATCCGAGAGACCGAGAGAGAGAGAGAGAGAGAGAGAGAGAGAGAGAGAGAGAGAGAGAGAGAGAGAGAGAGAGAGAGAGAGAGAGAGAGAGCGCGAGACTCACTGTTTAGTTGACACGTCCAGGGCTTGCCTTGATAAAGTGTATAATCCACTGTTGATGTATTCCAGACCACTGTCCACTGTGTCCAGACTGCATCCGCCATATAGCTTGTTAGCCAAGTGTTAGCTTGTTAGCAGTTGGTCACACAACACAAGTACTTCATTCCTTTGTCCATATCCGCGTCGAACAGACTGCAAACTACCTGGCGTTCTATCGCCATGCTCTAAGACAAACTCTAACCTTAACCAACTTTGAAAGAGTGCCTAAGCTTAACAGTCTAAAGAACTTGCAGTCACGGGCATGCATCTCACAACAACACAAATCTCTACCACCAACGGAGGACCAACCTAGGAATAAGCTAGAATTGTAACATTAGAAATTGGATTCGGCCAATCAGAGATCGTCTCTGTGAAATTCTGCTACGGAAAAAAATACTGGCGTCGGCCAATCAGAGAGCATCGCCGCGAAATGCGGCTACAGAAATTCTTGACGCTACTGGCTAGACCGCTTCAAATCGCGCCCGGATTCCAACATAATAGTCATATTTCAACGCACAACGCGTTACGCACTGATTGGCTGCACGTGATACAGCGATCAAACCGTGACGCGCACTCAGAGCGCTATCGCGTCTAGCCCGGGCCGAGAAATAAAAAAAAATAATAAAAAAAAAGAAAGGTGAGTCACTTCCTGTTCAAGAAAACGAGTATTTTTTTTTTAATATAATAACGTTATATTGTGCATTGGAAACACAAACATACTTAAAATGAGTAAATATTATTAATTTTAAACATGTTTATATTATTTATAGGGCTATAAAACTAAAAACTAAAAACTTATTTTTCTTGTTCTCTCATATAACCAGGGTAGGAGCTGAGGGGGGGCGGCGCCCGAGCGCCCCTAGTGGTAGAGCCGCCACTGCGCTCGCTCCCCCCCCCCACCCATCCCAGGACCTTAACAAGAGTTACATACATAATATAGTATTCAGTAATCAGCTATATACACTCTTTTAGCTTCACAACAGCAGCCATCCAGATAGCAATATTAGACTCATTGACCCCTATGACACGTGCCGTAGATATCTCCAAGTAGATCACATCGAGATAAGTGAGAATCCATACCTTCGGGCAGAGTTTGTCTGGGTGTATCCAACGTGAGGCGATACATTTTTTGGCGGCTGTGAGGCCACCTAGAATCAGTCTTTTCACATGTGTAGAGGTCGGTAATTGAGAAACGTCATTCAGTAGCGATACAGAAGGAGAAACAGGTATGGTCAGAGAGAAAATATCTGAGAGCTGAGAGGTAACATTTTCCCAATGCTCACTGTATCAATATCCTGAAGTCTATGTGGGGACACCATCTTCTCCTCCAATGGTCGCTAAGACACGGCTGCTTGAGCGTCAAACCATGTGATCAGAGGTCTCAGAGAGAAAGCTTGAAAATAATATTTAAAGTCTGGAAATGCTAAGCCTCCATCGAGTTTACTTCTTTGGGCAGTTGATCTCTTCAAGCACGGGCGTTTATTGTTCCAAACTAATTTATATGAGGCAGAGTGCAATTTCTGCCAGTAACCAACAGGAGGAGGTAACGGGAGCTTTGAGCTGATCAAATTAATTCTGGGTAAAATATTCATTTTAATTATTGACGCACAGGCCTGTAATGAATTTTTTTATTTGGACCATCTGTTGAAGTCATTTGTAATCCTCCAAGCTGGAGTAATTATACCTTACCATCTGGCTAATAGTGGGAAATATTTCAATCCCGAGACATTTAAAGTGCTCCACCAGTATGTTTGCAGGTAGGATGGTAACCTTCGCAGGCTCATTAAGTGGAAGAAAAGCAGATTTTGGCCAGTTGATCTTAAAGCCGGACAGGCTGCCAAATTCATCCATCACGCTGAGCAGATGAGGTAGAGAGACGGAGGGATTCTGCATAAACAGGAGTGCATCATCTGCGTATAAGCTGATATGGTGATGTGTGCCCTGAATTGAAACAGGAGATATAATTTTGGATTGTCTTATGTATTGAGCTAGAGGTTCAAGAGATAAGGCGAAAAGTCCGGGACTAAGAGGACAACCCTGTCTAGAAGAGCGCAAGACAGAGAAGAGTGGCAAGCAGAACTTCCCTGTTAAGATCATGGCTGAAGGCCCTGTGTAGAGAACTTTGATCATATGAATGAAACCCTCACCCAACCCCATCCTTCTAAGAACTGCCCACAAGTAAGACCACTCCAATCTGTCAAATGCCTTCATTGCGTCCAAGGACATGACCGCTGTAGGAACTGCAACATCCTTGCTGGCATCAATCACGTGCAGTAACCATCTGATGTTATCAGTAACCAGGCAGCCTCTTATGAAGCCGGTCTGATCAGGGTGAACTAGAGATGGCATATGCTTTTGGAGTCGGGAAGCTAGAACCTTGGCATATAGCTTAAGATCGGCTCCGAGGACACTTAGGGGCCTGTAGCTGCCACATTCGGTGCGGTCCTTATCTTTCTTGAGTAAAACAGATATAAGCATCATATTGACGTCCCTGAGAAATTGCCCTCTTTGATTGAGTGTAAAATCATTGCGAGTAATAAGGGACCGAGTACATCCCAGAATGCAAGATCCCAGTTACATATCCGCAATCACCTCTCTAAGTTCAACCAGCGTGATAGGTGCAGCTAACAGCTTAGCATTGTCTTCCGAGATCTGTGGTAGGTTGATTTGATCAAGAAAATCCTCCAGCTTGGTATGATCAAAGATCACCCCTGACTTGTACAGGTTGGAATAAAAAGAGCGAAATGTATCATTAATCTTTTTGGGGTTGGTGGTTACCTCCCCATGTTGGATCTTAATGGAAGGGATATCAGCAAATTGCTCACTGGCACGTATCTTCATAGCTAGTAGGTGACTAGGCCTGGAGCCGTGGAAGTAGTAGTGCTGTCTTGTTCTATGCATCTGAAATTCAGATTGGTGTCTTAAAATGGAGTTAATCTCTTTTTTCACTACCTTCATTTGAAGCTCCAGTCGACTAGAGTAGTTGTGCTGCAATGAAGAGATCAACGTGGCATGAAGCTTTTCCAATTCCACTAGCTTGGAGAGAAGTCCCTTGCGGAGATTAGATGCAAAGAGCATAGCACTTATTTTTTATTTTTTTATTGATCTTTTACCCCCTCCTTTTTCCTCAGATTTTTCTCCCATCCCAATGTTAGTCGTTATGCCAATTCCCAATCCCCTTCCTGGTCGCTGCGCACTTACCCCCCACAGTCGGTCTGGGAGAGTGGAGGCTACCACGTGCTTCCTCCAACACACGTCCAGCCAATCAACCGCTTCTTTTCACCTGGCAGCGCGGATTCTCACTGAGAGAGCGTAGCGTGTGGAAGGATCACACTATCCCACTTAGATCCTATCCACGCTTAGCAGGCGCCCCGACCGAACTGTAGGAGTCGCTGTTTACAACGACCCGGACCCACCCCGCCAGCTTTTCCCACCCTCTAATACTGCCAATTGTATTAGTGTGAACGGCCAGCCAAGCTGGTGACAACCCCGGAGCTGTGAGCTGGATTCGAACAGGCGAATCCAGCCGCTCCGGGGTTGGTGACGAACGCAATCTCCGTTACGCCACCTGACCGCCCACATAGTGTTACTTCTGATAAAACCCTTAACCGAATCACATAGAATTCTGGGGTCCTGTACCGAACCAGCATTAAACTAAGGAATTCAGTGAGCTTCCCTTTAAATTGCAAGTTAAACTCTCAGTTTTTCAGCAGTGTTGAGTTAAAGCGCCATCTAGGGGCACGGGACGTTATTTTACTGAGTGAAACCTTGAGTAAGATACCTTTGTGGTCTGAAAGTGCTATGGGCATTAAGTCAACATCAAAGCTATCAAAGAGAGGCAGGGAAGAAAAAACATAATCAATTCTGGAAAAGGTCTTATGTCTCGAAGAGAAAAAAGAGTAATCTCTCATGGATGGGTTGAGCGAACGCCACATATCAATTACCCCGTGTCCTTGGACCAGGCGTGTAGTCCCCTCGGGATTTGGTGCTAAAAGAAGAAGAACTTATGTTATTGTAGAAGGGTGGATTATCCCTGCTTATGGGAGTAGTTATACACAGCCACCTGGTAGCAGGATACAGTAGAGTTTGATCTATCTGCACCCCCGTCTTTGGCCCGGAACGTCGTTCTGGAGGGCGGGCAGCAGGAGCGGATGGGGCCCAGGGTTTACTAACCTGGGGGGTGGTACTCTGGTCTTCCTCGCCTTCCAAGGCTGTCAGCAGTAGCTCCCCACACACTCTCACTTCCCCCAGTACCTCCGTTAGCCCTCCCACACCCGGTGACTGTCAGTTCAATAGTTATATTGGGCTTCCCTTTAAGCAGTACCCTTCCTTGACCACCTGTATAGACCCTCAATGAATATGCTGCCAATGGCGTGGAAGGGTTAAATAAATATACCACGGTCACAAGTATTTACCCGGTCAACAAGGTTAGCATATGATCAGAAATAGACACTCACACCGTGCTCCCATTTACTTCTACTTTATATAAGCCTGGTCAATTATCAGTTACAAGTTGCACTTTATGTGGTTCATATGGCAGGTATTCATATACGGCACCGGGTGCTCTCACTTGTATTATAGGGGAACACTATTCCCAACATAGGCACCTCGTGCTCAATACATTAATAATAAACCCCGCTTGGATTAGGGTAAGACCCAGGCACATGGTAAGTAGTTCAATGGGAATTCAAGAACGTCACAGTAATGCACAAATACAAAAGAAATAATTTACATGTGGGCCCACGTTACCAAATAAAACCTACTCTAAAGCCGGCTTATAATGTTTGGGGTACCCCTAGACACTGGTCGTTAGCGTTCGCTCAAATGGATACTGTTGTGGGCACACAAGGTACTGTTGTACTTAGCCAAGATGGCGGACCCACTCTCATCACCTCTCGTCCGGGTGACAAGATGGCGTCGGGCGATCCCGCGAGCACAGCCAGCGGGCTGGGGTAGACAGCATGGGCAGTGGTGAAACTGGAGGAGTGTGCTGTGTTGTGGCGACCTCTGCTGGTGGGGAGAGGTGTCCTCTGCTGCGTCGATGAGACGTCCCCTGCGGGCTGTTGACTGGGCTGGCGTGCTCTAAACTGTTTGGCTACCTTAAACACAGCTAAACTGTGGGTCTTAGTGAACCCTCCTGCTATCGTCTGTACTTCTAACGCAACGTGGCTGTATGCACCACCGGTCTTCAGCGACGCTCGCCTGGTAGTATACTTGAGTCACTATAGCCGTTAGCAGCATGCTAATACACCGCTCACACTGCTACTATAACACGTTATCTATGGACGCTGGTTCTTCTTTCCGTATCGCTTACTCACACACTTCACTATCGCTTGTACTTCTAGGATAACACATTATCTAACAAGTACTCTCTATCACCCGTCGCTCTCCAACGGGGCTTTTCAACGGGACTCTTCCAACGGGGTTCTTCCAGAGCACACGCCCGTTGCGACCGCTCATGTCCGAGTTCACTGTCAAAGAGGACTTCCTTGTGTTCCGCCCTCCAGGTAATCATCTCTTGCTCGTTGCTTCTCTCTCCTCCGCTCCACCTGCCACCACTGCCCCCTGCTGGCAACCGCAACTGATCCCACTATAGGACCACTCCAGAAAGGGAGAAAGATGCTTCAATGTCATGTTAGTGATCCATATCGAAGCCGGAGAAAGAGGAGCACCTCGCATCATTAGTAGTCCGGGCAAGATATCAAAAGGAACACTGTTTATCACACTTTATACACACACAGGGGAAGTAACAAGTTAGTCAGCACTTCTGAATACTTAGCAGAATATTCAGGATGCTACATTATGGTCAAATCTATTTGCCTGTCTTGCATTATCAGCCATTAAAAGGTGCGTTTCACTCAGTAAAGCAAGGTCCACTTCCTTCCTTTTTAGCAAAGTTAATACACTTGTGCGTTTAAAGTGAAGGCGACAAAAAGCAGAGACGTTAAAAACACAGGTCGTCTGAGTTATACTTGAAAATAGTCAATATGCATACCCGTTGCTGAGATAATACAGCAGAGATAAACCTTGAGCGTTAACGTTCTGTTGGTCCGAAAAGCTGCGGTAGGCGAGTGGTAACGATAGTGTATCTTGGAGAGCCGGAAAATAAGCACGCTTCGTACTTAGCACACTCAGGCTCCGGGGCCTGTTATTCCCCGATGCCCGTAGTCAGTCCCCCTCGGCCGGGGAGGCCACCATGCCACGCCGTAGGAAGCGTGCCGCCTCGGCCTGCGAGGTGAACAGGCGGTTGCATGTAACAACTCCGTGGCCCATCTTGACTTTCAAGGTTGCTGGGTAGAGTAGGAAAACTTCGATGCCCTTTTCACGAGCGTAGCCCATAGCCTGAGAGAAGGCTCTGTAATCACTGAAGTCCGCGGCGAATCTGAGGGGGTGGTTACCCACAGTTGGAGGGTGCTTCCTGGCCTCTCGAAGAAGAGCCTGGCGTGCAGTGAAACGCAGGCAGCAGAATATGATGGCGCAGGGACATTCACCCTTCTCCGGGGGACCGTTTCTGAAGATTCTGTGGGCACGCTCAATCTCCGGAGGGTCGATGGACGGGAACCACTTGGGAATCATTTGTTCCAGATATTGAATCGGCGCATCACCTCAACGCTTTTGGGTAAGCCGTAGACTCGGATATTGCATCTTCTATTTCGGTCCTCTAGGTCGGCCAACTTCTGTTCATAAATAAGCATCTTGTCTTTTATAGCTGAGACATCGGTGGAGTTGGACTCAAAGTTAGTCTTAACCGTGGTTATCTCCTCTTCCATTCCCGAGAGCCGCGTGGTCACGCTTGCTAGCTCTGCTTGGAACGAGTCCAATCTGTTAGCTAGCTTCAGCGTGCTAGCTTCAAGTTCCACACGGAATAAAGTTCTGATAAAATCTCTGTCTTCCTCATTTAACGTTCCAGTCGGGTTCGGTATTTGTTTGGACATCCTTACGATGTGTGCTATGAGCGTATGGCGTGAAATTAACGTCGTTATAATGATTAATGTGAAGTGGTCGCGGAGCTCGAAAAAATCACGCAGCCATCCGACCTGAGCGGAAACCGGAAGCCTGCAACCAAGGATTTATGAAGTAATTAACCATAAAATAGTACCTGAGGACACATAGTAAACACGTCTGTTTTACAGAGCACTTTAATCTTTATGCAGGACGTAAAGGTATAGAGGTCCTGTACAAAGAAAAAAAAGAAAGGGCCAATTGAGTATGGAGCAAGCTATTGAAAAACATTAATTTCATTCCCCCCCCCGTTCCCCCCCCCCCCTCTTCCGCCTCTCGCTTCAGACACGGCATTTACGACACGGAGCGTTTATAGACTGGCTAAGAGGCAGTTAAAGCTGTCATCTATCAGAGCAGGTCCCATAATGGCCCACGTGTGGAGCCGTACATGAATCTTAATCTGACTCTGGGAAAGCTGAGGAGCTCTCTCAGTGAGGTTTCAAGCCGAGAATCCCACACACGTGATAACACATAGTGATGATAACACATAGCACAAACACACGTGATAACACATAGTGATAACACATAGCACAAACACACGTGATAACACAGCACAAACACACATAATAACACATAGTGATAACACACAGCACAAACACACGTGATAACACACACATGATAACACATAGCACAAACACATAACACACACATGATAACACATAGCACAAACACACACATGATAACACATAGCACAAACACACATGATAGCACATAGTGATAACACACAGCACAAACACACGTGATAACACATAGTGAGTGATAACACATAGCACAAACACACACATGATAACACATAGTGATAACACACAGCACAAACACACGTGATAACACACATGTTAACACATAGCACAAACACACACATGATAACACACACATGATAACACATAGCACAAACACACACATGATAACATATAGCACAAACACACATGATAGCACATAGTGATAACACACAGCACAAACACACGTGATAACACATAGTGACAACACATAGCACAAACACACACATGATAACACAGCACAAACACACGTGATAACACATAGTGATAACACATAGTGATAACACATAGCACAAACACACACAGCACAAACACACACGTGATAACACATAGCACAAACACACACATGATAACACATAGCACAAACACACACATGATAACACATAGCACAAACACACACATGATAACACATAGCACAAACACACACATGATAACACATAGCACAAACACACACATGATAACACATAGCACAAACACACAAGCACAAGGTAGAGGCGCACATTTGTGTCGTCACGATGAGCTTATATAAAGGGCATGTCCACCTGTCCAGTTCTCTTCCCTCCCTGCACCTTGTACTAGCAGGTGCATGCTACAGTTGTTTATGCCTAACTGAAAATAAACCAAGCCAAGAGGCTAAAGAGTTCATCATCTCTCATCGATTCCTTTCCTCCGAATGCAACGTAGGAGAAGCTGCAATCCTTATCCTAACGATAACACATAGCACAAACACACACATGATAACACATAGTGATAACACATAGCACAAACACACACAAGATAACGTAAGGTTATGTATATAACCAAGTTCTATGAGTTATGGTGACGCTCAGCATCATACTGCACTGTACTTCACTTCGTGCACGAGCACTGAATAAAAAATTCCACCATGTACCTTTACATCCCAACATTCGTCTGGCCACACCCCCATCCGCTTACCTTCATAAGCAGGTGTGTGGTCACCTACTCGCCTCCTTCCCAAACTTTCACCACAAGGCGAGATCAAGGGATGCAGCGGCGTCTGATGCTGAGCGTCACCATAACTCATAGAACTTGGTTATATACATAACCTTATGTTCTATTTCGTTATGGATCTCGCTCAGCATCATACTGCACAAGGGAGGCTGAGCGAGAGCCATAGCCCGACAAATGTACCCCACTGAGGCCCCCCACAACCATCAGACCAGGGAGGACCAAGCCCCGCCGACCCTCCCTAATGGAGGATACCCCCCCTATTGGAGGCTTACGGGAGGGAGACGGATCCGACCGTGCGAAGAGGAACTCAAGAACCCAACGCACAGGGTGAGCAGACCATGGCTTGACCCCACGACTACACACACGCACAACCCGCATGCTACCAGGGAACGAACGGAAGGAACAACCTCGTTACTGCCCCCAAAATCATGGGGTCAAGAGCAAACCCAACCCCGTGGCAAGGCTGTAGCAGCGGAGCGCGAAGGAAGACCCAGACCCACCGAAAGGACTGGATCCCCCGGAAAAAGGGGGCCTGGAGAGGTCAATGACGCCAGGCATCAAGACCCCACCAGGCGGTCACTCAGTGACACCGCCCCCCACATCGCCAGCGTATTCGGATAAGGCCCCTCCAAGAGCGGGCCCTTTCCCCCCAATAGCACACCGCCTGGCACACTGACCCTGCAGAACAGGCAGTCAGCATGGCAGTAAGCACTCAAAAAGGTTAACCAACGGAAGCACCGGGGAAACCAGGCAGCAGGCTGTAACCTGAGCCTGGAGCACTGCGGACGAGACAGGCACCAAAGGCGTCAGCTGAAAATAGCCCCCCCGGCGGAAGGGGCGTATGCTGGCGTTGTTGATCACCATGACAAAGCCTCCATCAAAAAAAACCCACCCAGAGGGGTCGAGGCAGAGAAGGCTGACATGATTGGCAGACGTCATGAACGTGCAGGGGCACACTCAACCGGGCAACCCGGGAGTTGACACTGCTCCAACATACCAGGGAATCAACTACCCTCTCGGTACAGACGGTGGTTGTTCCTATAACCCCTCAAGAAAAAAGGGTTATCCCAGGCCTACGGTATCAACGAAACTTTACTTCGGACCGGGCCCGGCGGCTCGGGAAGCACACAGGGTTACCAGAGGAGGTCCAGAAGACTACCCCAACAGCCCCCTCTTCGCCATGCGTGAGAGAGGAGCGAAGAAAGGAGAACCAGCCCCTTATGATAGTGCCAGGTACAAAAGAGTACCCAACAAAGGGTCTCCAAAACGCCTAACCCTGTGACACCCGGGCCGACCCGGCATTTTTCCCCCCGAAAAAAGCACAAGTCCCTCAGGGTACCAGAACAGCAGATCTGCATCCCCAGCGGACAACGGGTTTAACTGACCTGGACCAGCGCGACCAGACCAGTCCCGTGTCCTAACCACGCCGACATGCCCACTCCAGAAGAGGGGGTAGGTATGCGTGTCGATCTAAAACATGAAAAGAGGGCGCCACCCAGACGGTCCCATTTGGACCGTGCTCAGTGGCCCACCCCAAGGACGTGAGACCCCTCTACCTATGTTCTGATCTATTCCGTTAACATCACCCAGATATGAACGAGAATTCATTGAGACAACCTAGTAAACTGGCGCTCGGAAGAGACAAAACTCCATCCCAGTTGCCCTATAAAAACTCTGTTTTAATAACAAGCAACCAAGGCGCACTTAGCCCCTGCGTGATTCTTAACAGAAACACACCGAGCCAGCACTATGTATGCGTCGAGACCCAAACACATCAATGGATAGTCTAGCAAGACACCAAACATTGTTCCTCCAAGTCGCCTGGGAGAACGACACGGAGCCGTCGTGCTTCATGTTCCTTCCTCTTTTTATTTAAAAAAGAAAGAAACACAGACTGACATGAATCCCACGTGATGCAGCTGAGGGTAATTTTTTTTACATTTTTACATCCCACCACCCTCGCCATAGGGAGGAGATGGAAATCCCCTGAGAGACTTCCCACGCAAGCTGTATAGATTGAAAAGAATATATTGCAACATTGAGCTATGTAACACTTGGGTTAGGGCTCTCTGAGGAGGAGGCACTGAACCAATACACACTTAATAATCGAATTGAATCGAATACACACACAATACAGCAGAACTCCTTTTTGAAGTTCTACTCACCTTGACAATCTGAGGAGGAGGCTCTGAACTCTGAGGAGGCTCCCTCACAGGGAAGGAGAGTCCGAACTCACAGAAGGCACTTCTCCCCGAGGAGGAGCTTCGTGAGGAGGAGCTCTGACAACTCCCTGAAACAGATCCATAACATGGACCTGAACAACCCACGGAAGTCTTACCAACAGAGACGCGCTCAGTGACATACTTTATGGCGGGGAATTTCCGCAGTGCACACGCCCAATCTTCCAGGGCGTGGGACCAGGAAACCCCCCCCCCCTCTTACCCTGTAACGTGCCGAACAGCAACGTGACAGGAACCTTGAAGGACAGGAGGTTTTAACCCCTGACCAATCCGAAAAGGGGAGGAAAGGATTACCAGTTCACCCCTTTACGACCCCACACCCATGATACGATGTAATGACAAGTAGAGCATGACACAGTCATAGCCTGCTACATGAAGCATCGAACAGCCTCACATAGCTCATGTGCTAACCTGCTATCTGATTTTTACTAAGGAAAAAACACAGAACAGAGAGGGCCCCTTAAGAGCCCCGGTACCAGACTTTACACATGTGCTTCTGTGGGCCAAACCTAACCCAGTTGTAGATCACAAGACACACACAACCCTTCATCACAACAAAAAATGGCAAAAGTACACTCTTGCTACAGAGGAACGCCGTTTTTCATAACGAGATAATACAGAATCCTCGATTATGTATTGGCCACAGGCCTTGCTAAGCACACATGATAAGTGACCAAACAATCTTTTCTTTAGGAAAAAATAGTTTCTCAAGCGGAAAGCACAACCCCAGCAATTAAGCAGAGGGTTACATCGTATCCCCACAAACACAGTGACACAATATATTGTAAACAACATGTCTGAGAGGAGGGTGGGGAAGCCCCAGGGAAACCGGGGAAGGGGACCACCCCTCCTTCCTTACCCTTGATACGACCAAGTTGAACAGGTAACCCTGTTAATATGTGAACACACTGTTCATTGTCATTACAGGCTGAGAAAAGAATTCATTCCTCAATCACATGTCACTAAGCATAGCTTCATAGGTTAATTAACCCCCTTAGTTGTGAGTTCACGTTACATGAACACACAGTGACAAGACAATTCACACACAACACGCGTCGTATCCTCAATGTATTGCAGCAACACACGTTTTGGAAAACATCGTTATTACAAAACATTTAGAAGGGAAGGAAAGAAGAAGTGTTTAAAGTCCGGTCGGGACCTTCCTACCCTGAGCGCAGGCCAAGAGAACTGCAATCTGGCTAACGGGACACCGAAGTTGTGTTGGCGACGAGGGTAACATCGCTGCGCCACCCAGCCGCTACGTTTCTCCATGTTGACGCAGTCCTCGCTGGCAGGGCTCCCGGTGTAAGTTCGACTAACATTCTCTGTCAAAGATGACGTCGTAGTCAGAGTGTTTAAGGCATGTTATAGTCATAGAAAACGTTCAACAGTGTAGCATTAAGCTAACAGCCGTCCGACTGATAGCAACAAGCTAACGTTTACTAGCCTGGTAAACACAGCGAGCTAGCGCCGCAGCTAACAGCTGACTGGCTAACACAGTAGGCCACAACTAGCACGCCAGCTAACAGCCGTCCGACTGATAGCAACAAGCTAACGTTTACTAGCCTGGTAAACACAGCGAGCTAGCGCCGCAGCTAACAGCTGACTGGCTAACACAGTAGGCCACAACTAGCACGCCAGCTAAGCAGCTATCCGACTGATAGCAACAAGCTAACGTTTACTAGCCTGGTAAACACAGCGAGCTAGCGCCGCAGCTAACAGCTGACTGGCTAACACAGTAGGCCACAACTAGCACGCCAGCTAACAGCCGTCCGACTGATAGCAACAAGCTAACGTTTACTAGCCTGGTAAACACAGCGAGCTAGCGCCGCAGCTAACAGCTGACTGGCTAACACAGTAGGCCACAACTAGCACGCCAGCTAAGCAGCTATCCGACTGATAGCAACAAGCTAACGTTTACTAGCCTGGTAAACACAGCGAGCTAGCGCCGCAGCTAACAGCTGACTGGCTAACACAGTAGGCCACAACTAGCACGCCAGCTAAGCAGCTATCACCTGAACTGTACACAACGACATAACAAGCCACACTTCAGACAGGCCGCTGTCCAAGTCCCTCCCCTAAGAGGGAAAAGAAAAAGAATGTCAAACACAGTTTTCAACGGTGATCCAGACATACAGCGGGGCCAGCACAATTCCCATTTCGGGCTGCAGCCGACTTTGAGCATGGAACTCCCGATAAAGAAGATCCTATGCCCATATTTCCTCGTTAGGGTGTACTTTAATTTTTATGTGAAAGGTGGGGCCTGCACGGGACAGAGAAGCATCCGCTCGAGAATCCTGGGTTCACCAGGACCTGGTCGCGGCCCACTAGATTGATCATCATGGGCGTCAGACCAAGATCCTCAGACCGCCGTTTAAGCCGAGCAGAGGACCCCAGCCTGGAGTCGGCGTTTCGTAAATTGTCAGCTAACCCCCACAGCATCAACAACAACCAGAGCTCCCAAGCAAAACAGTACGTACCCCATCCTGGAAACAACCGCTTCTCACAACAGTCGGTGCTTCCCACAGTCCAGCTGTGTGGCCGGAGGGCAACCCCATCCAGCCGCAGCAAGGAGGACTGTAGCTGGGGAGCATGTCAGCGGCGTGAGCTCCTTATACGAAAAAGCCGTTGAAGGTTGCAATGATCATCATCTTCCAGACAATATCGCCGTATTTTCTCGAAAATAGTGAGAGAGAAAATAAAGATATGATGTCAACGTATCTTCCTGTTCTTTTGTTTTCCAACTTTCTTCTACTAACAACCTCGTCAAGTGGGGATCTAACGAAGGCACTTCCTTGTGGTGAAAGTGAAGAAGGAGGCGAGTAGGTGACCACACACCTGCTTATGAAGGTAAGCGGATAGGGGTGTGGCCAGACGAATGTTGGGATGTAAAGGTACATGGTGGAATTTTTTATTCAGTGCTCGTGCACGAAGTGAAGTACAGTGCAGTATGATGCTGAGTGAGATCCATAACGAAATAGAACTCATAGCACAATAATGAGACAGTACCCCTGAAATCGCCTTTTTGCTTTTTTTCGACGATATTGAGATTTAGTTATATTTTGCTTCCTTATTTCAAACTAGTGGCAATAAAATATCGAAAACACACAATTAGTTGTTTATTTTACTTGTGTCCATAGATCACAATTACAATACAGAACTTTGAGGGCGTTTTCCCAAAAATGAGTTTTCTTACACGTAAGAGATTAAATGTCCCATTTCCTATAGCACCACACATACCATACTTTCCAAATGTCCTATACCCTGCATCTTTCTACAAAGGGGTTTGTTGATATATCATTCGTGGCCTGATTTATAGTACATTTATATAAAAAAAACAGGCACTTTTTTTTATGACTGTACACAGCATTTCCTGATTTATGGCATGATAAAAAGACATAGCCACAATCTCTTCTGTAAAAACTTATGTGTCAACATAATGAAACAACATTTTTTAATCTGGCATCATCCAATCTGTGATGTCTATCCTGGCGATATATGCAAATTAGCTGGGAAAGTGTTATAGTGATATCTATTAAATATAATTTTTTGCCTATTAGGGGGTACTGTCTCGCCTTAAAGGGGCACACCAACATTATGGGAAATGCAGAGTGTTTTAGTCCAAACTATCTGCCCATGTCCAGGAAAGAGAGCAGAATTGGAATACTGATCGTTCATAGAGAATTGAAGAGATGATAACATGTTATTCACAAAATCCTTTTTTTCCCTTATTTTTTTTTACTGCCATTAATTATCTTGTGGATTATTGCCAGCAGCTTTCCTGGAGAATAATTCTAATAGTGTTGGAGGCTCATGCTAGGTGCAGGAACAGCACTAATTACAGTTGTGTGGATTTGACATCACAACCCCCGCCCCCCTCTCTTAACAGTGAATAATTCAGATGGCTATGATTTAAATGCAGCAAAACCACAGCCATAAAGGTGGGAAGATGTTTTCTGATAGTGTATGCACACCAGTGGAGGTTTCTCTATCTATGACAACACGTGAAATACAAATTCACTCATAATTCATAATTATTATTAATTTACATATACCTATATATATTTTTTTTTTTTTTTTTTTTTTTTTATTATATATTTATATATTTAAAAAAGAAAATCTTCAAAAATGGCCAAAATTGACAGCTCTGAGCAGGCCTGCACTGCAGTATTGCCTGCAGTAATTATTCGTGCAGAATATCTGCACAGGTTGACCCATTGTTAAATAAATAATAAATAACAGCCAATCAAAATAGGCTATTAACTTCATCTAAGCACGGACTGTGCAGTTAAACTCTTGCCATTGAATGGAGGATTTAATGATTGACAGCCCTTGACATCCAATACACGGAGGTTGAATGATTGGCAGCCTTACAAATCCAATCAGAGTCTGCCTGGTAAAATACATGCAGAACTGCAGCTGGGCTGGCGTCAGTGTTCTAGTCAAAGTTGTGTTCCATCATCTCATGTGTGCATTTTGCCTGAAGAAGAACATTAATTTGCCTAATATAATCATTCATATTTTAAGATCTTTATTCACTTGTTCACTTATTGTTGTGCACTGGATGATATATATATATTTTTTATCTCAGTTGAAGACTAGTGTAGTTGTAGTTGACGTGAACGTGCCATCTTGGACAGTGAAGGCAAGCTAACTTGTAGCTAGTAGTTTACAGTACAGCTGTAACAACACACAGTAGGCTAAATTAAACTTTGCGCCAACATTAGGACCGAAGTATAAACCAGCAACTGAGCAACATGAAGAAGTGGACTTATGCACCTGGATCAGAAAAAAGTAAGTTGTAGTGTTTGTAAAACGAAAGCCTGATTAGCCTGGATGCTAACGTTAGCTAACTGTTTAGAGAACAATACATACTTGTAGTAGACTTGATTAAGGGATTGCAACGTTGTTAACTTGGCTATGTCACACATAAACACAATGTAATGTATCACGTTGGCTGCTGGCTGCTAAGGCAGCCTGCAGATAATATTTATGTGCACTGTGTTAGTGTAAATGAATGAATGTTGCCGCTAGCTTGTGGCTAGGCTAGCGTTCTTTGCTAATGGCTAACGTTAGCTAGTCGAATTGTTTAGAGACTTAATTAAGGGATTGCAACGTTGTTAACTTGGCTATGTCACATTATAAACACAATAAACACTATGCAACAACCATCAAATGCACACAGCACACACACCCACACGCACACACTCACTTAAACAAACAACACACTGCAGCACCCACTCTCCACACTTTAGATCACACAAACACACTTTATATTTATTGATAAAGGATTTGCACTACAACTCGTACACCTGTAAATTGTACCTAAATTGCACCTCATCCTATTTCTGCCTTGCACTATATAGTATTGTATATTAGTACACTACACAGTATTGTATATTATATGGTAACTCAGTTACGTCTACTCTGCATCGAACATTGTACATATGTCTATACTGAACACTGTGACCTCATTTTTTTACTTCTAATTTACATGCTATACTACTATGTTATTTTATTTCATACTTATCTTGTCTTGCACAGTCTCTGGAGCGTAACAGTAAGAAGCATTTTGTATAAAAGTATTCTGTACTTCTGTATGACAACTATTAAAGAAACTTGAACTTGATGTAATGTATCACGTTGGCTGCTGGCTGCTAATGCAGCCTGCAGATAATATTTATGTGCACTGTGTTAGTGTAAATGAATGAATGTTGCCGCTAGCTTGTGGCTAGGCTAGCGTTCTTTGCTAATGGCTAACGTTAGCTAGTCGAATTGTTTAGAGACTTAATTAAGGGATTGCAACGTTGTTAACTTGGCTATGTCACATTATAAACACAATGTAATGTATCACGTTGGCTGCTGGATGCTAATGCAGCCTGCAGATAATATTTATGTGCACTGTGTTAGTGTAAATGAATGAATGTTGCCGCTAGCTTGTGGCTAGGCTAGCGTTCTTTGCTAATGGCTAACGTTAGCTAGTCGAATTGTTTAGAGACTTAATTAAGGGATTGCAATGTTGTTAACTTGGCTATGTCACATTATAAACACAATGTAATGTATCACGTTGGCTGCTGGCTGCTAATGCAGCCTGCAGATAATATTTATGTGCACTGTGTTAGTGGTGCTGCCTAAATGAATGAATGTTTGCCGCTAGCTTGTGGCTAGGCTAGCGTACGTTGCACTGATCAGATCTAGTGACTAGTGCCTCTGTGGAGGAGGAAGTAAACATTGCCAGGCATTCTGGTCATTGTAGTTCTCCCTCTTTTCACCGACAGTTAACTCTTTCAGTGCCACGCCTGGTTTTCCGTTTTACAGCTTGAATGCCACCATCGGCGCCAATGTTAACGTTAATATCGCCTAATCTATGTTTTAAATTATGGCTATGTGTCTAATCTGCCCATCGCATTATCAAAGACTATTTTCCAGTCAGTGCTGTGAAGACAGATTGTTTTTTTATCGCGTCGTTTCCATTTCAGAGCAGTTAGAAAAGCCCCCGTTTTGATATAAAAAACAGCTCATTCTGGAGCATTCTATGAAAATCGTCTTTTAGTGGAATATTCCACAACGTTGATATTCGTCGGCCTTTTTATGAATCGTTTTCAAATAAACGCTAGATGATCAATATTATACGTGCACGCAAGCACATTACGGCCGCGCACTGATAATCGCTCCGTTGATTACCTCACGGAGTTTTACAGTGAAACCGAAAGAAGACATTTCACAAAACAGCTTATAACTTCATCAAACTTACTCCGATTATCCTACCACTGATAACATAGAGTCCTTACCTGACATCAGATGGTATCCAACTGGTATATTCCAATTCCTGATCACCATTCGAAAAAATCGATACGTGTATGGATCCAACGCGACACAGTAGATCTCTATGATCCGCGGGGATCTGAGGCTCCAGAATGAACTCTGGTAACCCCGGCTGGATCAGTGAACTGGAAAATGTGGAGTACCGGATTTTTTTCCCCATTCATTTTCATTGAGTCCATTCCAAAATCACTTATGTCATCTGGGAGACGACAGGGGGCGCTTTTTTCCACAGTGATCGTCGGCGCCCCTCGGCTATACTCGGGTAGGCTCGGGTGATGCAATAATTTTTCAGATCGCAAAAAAAATAAAAATAAAAAAATCCGAGAAGACTCGTGAGTGGCTAGCAACCACCTATAAAAAAACACGAGAAATCTCGTGAGTGGCACTGAAAGAGTTAAGGGAGACATGACATGCTGGTTTGATGAAATGTATAGTGTAAATTAAATGAATAGTGTATGTATATTCAATAGTAGTATTGATAGTATATTAGCCACTGTATACTGTATACCATTGACTCAGAAAGGTCTGTTTTATTGAAATCGTCACATATAGTTTGTTTATACTTCAGAAGGATGATATTTAAACATGGTCCCCAAAATGAATGGAAGCGAATGAGGAGCCTGACACCTGGGAGAAATGGGGGTGTTGCAGCGTTGGGGATGTTTAAAAAATATAATTTAATATATAATATAATAATTTGTGCTTCACCTAAAAATTTGGTCAGCAGCCTCCACTGATGCACACACACTATTCTGTGTTGCTTGTTTTAGTAGATCAAATATAATCTCTTTATTGCCATTACATTTGTCCCATGTATCAGGAATTTGTTCTCTGCATTTAACCCATTCTAACTACCGAAAATGTCTGACTATAAGCCGCACCTTTTTCCCCCATTGTTCGACCCTGCGGCTTATATAACGGTGCGGCTTATATGTGACTCGACGTGACCAAACCCGAAAATGTAAAAATCCAAATATTGCTTTTTTGACTGCATTGAAATGTTATTTATCTGTTCCCTTATTTGCTCAACTTAATACAACTTGTAAATGAGTTAATTCTTGTTATTTGTCATATAGTATTGTGTCCCAATGCTAATTACATATGGTAATTAAACATTAAAACACCTGCGGCTTATAGTCCAGTGCGGCTTATATGTACACATCATTAAATTTAGCTGCTGCGGCTTATATTCAGGTGCGGCTTATAGTGCAAAAATTACGGTATGCCCAGGGAGCAATAACATAAAAAATATATATATAATAATAATAATAATAATAATAATAATAATAATAATAATAATAATAATAATAATAATAATAATAATAATAATAATAATAATAATAATAATAATAATAATAATAATAATAATAATAATAATAATAATAATAATAATAATAATATTAATAATAATAATAATAAATAAAATAATAAAATAAAAACTC
Source organism: Notolepis coatsorum (assembly GCF_963971535.1). Lineage (NCBI taxonomy): Eukaryota > Metazoa > Chordata > Actinopteri > Aulopiformes > Paralepididae > Notolepis > Notolepis coatsorum. The sequence continues at coordinate 68,435,017 of NC_140179.1, forward strand.
TCTCAGAGCACAGGACGATGTGTGAATTCTTAAAATGGGTGGTATCCTCCTTTAAGCGCCTTGCTCACGGGCAATTCAACAGTAAATATGTGTAGTACCATGATGAGAACACACCCGTACAACATGACGCTGCTGTAGAGCACATTCATCTACCGTCCATAATTACTCATGTCCAGGGGTGTAAAGTACTTTGAGTAATTGTACTTCGTTACAATACTTTTAAGATAATGACTGCAGCTTATCTTTGCGTTGCATTCGGAGGAAAGGAATCGATGAGAGACGATGAACTCTTTAGCCTTTTTGGCTTGGTTTATTTCACATTGGCATAAACATTGTTGCAACGTGCACTTCAAGGTGTAATGTATCAAGAGAGAGGAAGAGAAAGAGAGAGCTGAGCAGGTGGACACACCCTTTTATAGGCTCAGCACGGTGAAACAGATGTGCGCCTCTACCTTTAGTTAGTGCGCCCCATAGTGTTACAACAACATTACTGCACTCTTAATATATACAGTGAACACATTGATATATATATATATATATATATATATATATATATATATATATATATATATATATATATATATATATATATATATATATATATATATATATATATATATATATATATATATATATATATATATATATATACAGGGCCGCCTCAGGGGGTGTGCGAGCAGTGCGGTCGCACAGGGCCTCGCGGGAAGGGGGGCCTCGCAAAAAAAAAAAAAATAAAAAAAAAATTTTTTTTTTTATTATTTTTTTTTATTATTTTTTTTTATTTTTTTTTTTATTTTTTTGCGAGGCCCCCCTTCCCGCGAGGCCCTTTTTCATCACAGACCTACAATCTAGTTTTGCTTATATGCTTATATATTTCACATTAGACACGTTTGTAGAATGTGTCTGACTTGTTCCGGGCTCTGCGGCTCTGCAGATACACTATTGGAGGCAGCTCTGAGGCTCTGCAGCAGAATTGGTTTCAATGAGGGGAGGGGTTACAGGTAAGGTAGCGTCTGACTATTCCACGCGTGCAGCATTGGAGGTTATGCCAGCCAAGGTGAAGAGGACATCGTTCGGCAGATGGACTGAAGATGAAAGTTGTTGCATGTTAGACAGTTCAGTCAGGCTAGCCATCCCGGCTAAAGACAGGGACAGCTAGTTAGCTTTAGCGACGTTATAATATTGAGTGCTAACGTGTGGTTCAGTCGGGATAGCCATGATGATGTCATCATGTCGGCTAGTAGCTAGCTTAGCTAAAGGCTAACTAGCGTTAGCTAACCTATTCAGAGGAGCGAGGCGAGGCGAGTGGATGTCTTTTCAAAAGAAGGAGAAGAGAACTTGTGAGCAGATAAATCTGTTAGGCAGCAATACGCCGAAAGGTGTCCAGTCTGCCGGAAAGTACTCGAAGAAGAAGAAGAAGAAGAAATTACACCGTGGGCCAAGTCTCCTTCCAACTTTACCATTGGCGCCGGCCGCGCCGCATTCATTGATACTGCGTTATGGTGAGTCAACCTATGATTATATACCCGCCGTGGACCTGTCCTGACCTATCTATCTTTCTCTCTCTCTGGAGCCAAACTGGTCGACTAGCTAATATATAGTACTACTAGTAGCTAACTGTGTGTGCCTGGTGAGAGCACCTGGCTGTATGTAGACAGTAGCCGCATAGCTTGTTAGCTGTTAGCTAACGCAGAAGCAAGCTATGCGGCTACTACATGCAGCCAGGTGTCTGATTGAGCTAACTGTTAGCCAGTTAGCTGTTTAGCGTCAGCTGGGAACGTTCGTTTGATGCTATCAGTTAGCCTTGAGAATAGCAGGCCCTGGCACTCTGACTACGACATCATCTTTGACAGAAGATGTAGTCGGGCCTGCACCATGACAAGGCTCTGGCCATAGCTTTGTCCCGACAGCGAGAGGCCTTTCGTCAACGTGGAGACCTGTGTTGCGGCCTTTCGCCCTGCGTTCCTCGTGCAGGTAAAATGTCATGACATTACCCCACTCTTCCTTCCTTCCCCTCCCGAATGTTTTGTTAATAACGATGTTTTTTTCCAGGCAAAACATATGCTACTTCACAACATTTGGAGATACGACATGTGCTGTGTGTGAATGGTCGTTTGTGTAGCTTGGGTAGCGTTGGGCCGTTGGCCAAAGCTGTGTGTCACGTGGCCTGGTGTCACAGTACCTGGCTAGCCTATTTAGCTGATGTCGGCCATTGGCTCCTTGCTGCTTTGGTTTCTCTGGTATAGACGCTCTTCTTGTTGGATTTAAGTGTTGATCTTTGTCCTTTTGAATCTCTCATACATGCTATAGTCTCTCTCTAACACACACACACATGACAAACACACATGTTCTCTCTCTCTCTCTCTCTCTTTCTAACACACACAGTCTGCCTATGGCGGCCTTTCTCGATGGCTAGGCTGTGCTCAAGGATCTTCAGTCACAGTGCTCAGGTATTCTGCCACTGTGTACTCTCTGTTTAGGGCCAAATAGCATTTCAATTTCTTTCCAATGTGTCTCTCTC
>NC_140179.1:68440037-68457537 GCF_963971535.1 Notolepis coatsorum
GTGTGGAGGAGAGAAACCTTAGAAGGGCCATTCAAGGGGGGATCTCCCTTCTTAGATGTCTAGTAGTGTTGCAGACTAACAGTTGGTAAGCATGCATTCAAGTGTGTAGTGAAACACAGATGAGTGCATGCAATAGCAACTGAACATTTTGAAAGATTAAAGATAGAGCTGATAGCAACTGAACATTTTGAAAGATTAAAGATAGAGCTGATAGCGAATCTATTTGAGGCACAGGGGCGGCGCAAAGAGGGTCGCATCCTCCCCGTCTTAATCACGGGACATTCAACACTCCGGTCATTGCTCCGAGACAGCCGGAGACAGGGAGATAGGGGGGTTCAACTCGCGCCTCTGCGACCAGCCGCTCTATGGGAGATAGGATCACATTGTGTCATGTTTTGCTAGAGGGGCGTATATGTTTATTATTCCGAATAGATCTACACAGGCTTATAGCCTATAATACGTGACATTTGAAGCAGGCACCACTGCTGTTGTAATTGTCTGGTAATAGCTGTTTCGAGTGTTTATTATTGGGTTGTTGTCGCATTCCTTCCTATACCCAGGCAAATCTGTCTTCATATCTCACGCCCCAGCGGCGATAGCGAGGGGGGGCATACGCGTGTAGGTCAGTGGCCAATCAGAGCGCAAAACGGGAACCCGGAAACACAACTGGGTTGGTAAAAGCATACACGCGGGCTGGCCACATACGTAGATTCTAATCTAGTTTCTGAACGTCTATCTCCTGCCATAGAGCCGGTTCATTTTGAAAGCCTTTTTATTAATATTAAGTTTCACGAAAACAAACATTTAACAATTGGCAACATCTACAGGCCACCATCAGCTCCGACTGAGTCTACTAAATGCATCCTGCAACCATTAATTCTTTTGATAAACAAAATTAAATTATCATATTGGGAGATTTTAATAAAAATTGGCCTGGTCATTCCTGCACCAATGACAGAAACTTATTTAGGAGTGTAAATCTTACCCAGCTAATTAAGGAACCCACTAGAGTGGACAACCGGTCCTCATCTCTCTTGAACTGGATACTCGTCACTAATCCTGGGCGGATCATTAAATCTGGTGTTATGTCTGATTGTTTTAGTGACCATTCTGTTATTTTTTGTGTTTGGAAAATTTAAATCCCAAGCTCTCCACCAAAATACATAACGCTGAGACAAAGTAAAAACATTAACGTGGATCATTTTATTCAAGACCTAATTGGTATAAATTGGAACAGATTTCAGCTAATTCCCTCTGTTGAGGATGCATGGGATTTTTTCCACTCTGAAGTTACTAAAGTAATTGATGTTCATGCCCCCATCAAAACAATTAGAGTGAAAGGTAGACATTTACCGTGGATCAGCTCACATCTTATCCATCTATTTAAAGAAAATGACAAAGCCTGGGCGAAATACTGAACAACTAAAGACCCTGGGGATTGGGAACATTGGGATACTGCACAAAAAAGGCAGTAAATTAGACCCAGGCAACTACCGCCCTGTTTCTATCCTTACCTCCATCTCGAAAGTCATGGAAAAAATTGTATACGAACAGGTCGAAAAATACCTTGCGGAAAAAAATCTAATCTACGAATTCCAATCTGGCTTCAGAACATCCCACTCCACTGACACATGCCTTCTCTATTTAAACGACCACATCAAACAAGAGGTGGACGCGGGCAAATACTGCGGCATGATCATGCTGGACCTACAAAAGGCCTTCGACACTGTCAATCACACCATTCTGATTGACAAGCTAAAAGCAATTGGTTTTGATAGTCTATCAGTGAGCTGGATGCAATCCTACCTGGAGGGGAGAGAGCAGATGGTGGAGGTAAACGGTACCCTATCCCCCCCCCTCACAGTAAACTGTGGTGTTCCACAAGGAAGCATACTAGGTCCGCTACTGTTCCTAATTTATGCAAATGACATGTCGTCAGCTTGTGACTGCAACTTATTCCTGTTTGCGGACGACTCAGCCCTGCTGGTCTCTGACAAGAACAAGTTACAGGTTGAAAAAACCCTCAGCTCAGAACTAGGCAAAATCTGCATATGGCTCGCTGATAACAAACTATCATTACACATGGGCAAAACAGAGTCCATTCTCTTCGGTTCAAATAACAAACTCAGCAAGACCGACGGCTTCTCAGTTACAGTGGGTGACAATATTGTCACAAGGAAAGAAGATATTACCTACCTGGGTTCCATCCTAGAGGCAAATCTTTCCTGTGACAAAATGGCATCCAATGTAATAAAAAAAAGTCAACCAACGAACACGATTCTTGTACCGGATCTCCTCACTGGTAAACAAGAATACCCTGAAGACTCTAGCAGGAGCACTCATTCAAGGGTACTACGACTATGCTTGCACCTCATGGTACCAAAGCACCTCAAAGGCGCTAAAAACAAAATTACAAACATCTCAAAACAAACTGGTCAGACTACTGCTTGACCTTACTCCTAGAACCCACCTCACCCCTGCCCACTTTGACAACCTAGGATGGCTTAGAGTAGACGACAGAGTACAGCAACTTGCAATGGGCCTGGTCTACAAGATACACTACACGACCAAGGTACCCATGTACATGACAAAATACTTCCCAAAGGTCAGTGAATACCACGATCACAACACCAGAGGGAGCTCCACAAATTATGTTAAACCCAGATTCGGCTCAAACAAGGGACTAAACACGTTTCGCAATTATGCCACATCAATGTGAAACGCCCTACCCAAAGCTGTAAAGGAATGTGAATCACTACCCACTTTCAAAAACACTCTCAAAAAACACCTAAGGGAGACTGCAACTCGAAACTGGCCCCTGTAAATGTCCGAACACAACCCCCTCCAATGTACAGTAAATTACCAAGTATGGTGTAACTGAGGGGTACAATTCCCTGACTGTATTACTAGATATGATACTTACTACCACTACCTTTGTACTTAATATTCGGCCACCCAGTACTCGGCATAAATATATTATGATGAACACTGTCACGTAGATGAAACGGATCCAACACAAATGTACGAATTAGAAATAGGTCTTTATTTCTACACAGCGATGGTGTGTAGAGCAAGCACTTAATCAAATCAATCACATTTATGAATGGGAATTAGTATGCACTTTTATGGCAAGAGTATTCGTCGGTATATCAATAGAGAATGTCCAATCTCTGAAGGCGCAGGTGGTACATATACGACCTGGAATAGTTAAGGAATAACAGCAATGATACTTTAATGATTATAGACTGGATACACTAGGGGGGGTTAATCCGGTCGCTTGTAAGCCGACAGGAGTAGGAAGGGGGGGGGGGGTAGAGTCCGGCTGCCTCATCCGGCCAAGGGTATCCCAGGTGAACCCACTGTAGTGCCGTTCAATGCGCCGGCGATCCTTGGACCGCAGATGAAAGCAGATGGACCCTTTGTGGGCCGGCGTCCTCCGGTCCACGGAGGAGAGACGTGAAGCGACCTCGTCTTGCAGAGCGTCTCCTCACCTTGCGTCCTCTCCAGGGGGGCGGGGGGTTCCAACACACGGCAGTGTCGGGGGTCTTTATCCATGGAATAATCAACGTATACAAAGCATAATCCGTGCCTGGGAAGGCGGGCTGTCGTCGGTAGAATAATCCGGTATACAGGTCCACTCGCTCGTCGGCTCTGGGGCTCCTCGGGTGCAATCTCACATGGGGTCGATCATCCTGGATAAGCAGCCAGTTTTCTGCCCGAAACGATGGGGTGCTGACTACGGTAGTATTCTCACCGCACGAAGCACTATATATTAACAGACTATTATTAGCTTAATAGACTACGTCCAACTCGACGATATAGTGCCAAATATGACTATTCAAATATTAATATACACGATGTCTCAATACCGATGGTAGGCCGAACTTGGCCTTACTCCCACACGTGGCGTCGCGGGGAGGCTTTACGTCTGTGACTCTATTGGAGGGTAAGAAACTGGACTGAAAAGGAAGTCCTACTTTAGTAGCGCAGTATATATACGCACTATGAACAAATAGTCCCATTAGTGGTGCGGTAGCCAGATTCCTACGCGGAACTAGGACTTGTTCGTACATGTTGAGCGGTACGTTTGAACTGGGTCTGGGGGGTATGGCAGCCTGGCACCAAGGTCTCGACCAATAGTAGAATGGAGACTATTATGGGATGTTCAGTAGGCTAGAATGGATATTCAATGCATATTGTACAAGGAATATACAAGGGATATCAAGGAATATTAGAGAATATACAAATACAATTAAATATATATATATAATAAATATATATATTCGGTTTAATCTGGCCCTTCACAACAGCCACCCCCTGATTGGTCCCAGACCTAATCAGTTAAGCAGAGACAGATTAATCGCGTTGTCTATTTACACATAAGGGTTTGCTGTAGGGGTCAGTCAACTTCACAAAGTCATAGGGTTATAGGGTCATGGTCATCATCGATTGTGTCTGGGAGTCGGGGCAGTTCTATGAGCCTCGCCACGGGACGGGTGTAAGTGCGACCCTGGACAAGCACTTCAGCTGCTCGGACCTTGCCGTCGGCACCGGTGATCACTTTGCTTACGCGGCCGGCCGGCCACATAGCTCTGGGCAGTGATTGATCAATAATCATGACGACTGTTCCTTCTGTCAAATTGTCTCTCTCCTTTACCCACTTCTGGCGGGTCTGTAGAGACGGTAGGTAGTGCAGTAGGAAACTGCTCCAAAACTTGTCGGCTAATACTTGGCTGTACCTCCACATTCGTCGGCCGTTCGCTTCTTCAGGCCGGTACATTGTCTGGGGTAATGCAGGATCTAGCCGCCCCATCAGGAGTGTGTTGGGGGTAACTGGGTCGATATCCGCCACATCACTGGAGACATATCCGAGGGGCTTCGAGTTAAGTACTCCCTCAATCTCCGTGAGGACTGTCATTAGGACTTCTTCCGCCACAGTCTGGGCCCCAAGTACTGCGTACAGGGCTGTCTTTATGGAGCGCACTTCTCGTTCCCAAGTGCCACCGAAGTGGGGTGCGTTTGGGGGGTTGAATTGGAAATCAACCTGTGCTGGAGCGAGGTGGGTCTTAAGTTCTGGGCCCATAGCTTGGAAGCTCTCTCTCAGCTCTCTTTCGCCGCCTTTGAAGTTTGTCCCATGATCGGACAATAGGGTAGACGGTCTTCCTTTCCGTGATGTGAATCGCTTCTCGGTTCCTCTTCCTTTCTTTATGTGCAGCGGGCCAAAGCAGTCCATACCCGTTGAGTGGAATGGCTTGTCACCGATTCGGAGGCGACATGGAGGAAGGTCAGCCATCCTTGGTATGCTGGGCTGCGCGCGCCACTTGCGGCAGTCTAGACATGTTCGCTGGAAGCGTCGTACCGCCTCTCTTCCTTGTAGGATCCAGTAACGACGTCTGATTTCCGCGAAGACTCTTTCTGCTCCTGCGTGATGTACATCCTCATCGTATTTCTTTATAATCAGTTCTGTGACCTTGTGTCGGCTGTTCAATACGATCGGGTATTTAATGTCATCCGGTAGATTGGGGGCTCTGCGTAGGCGACCACCCACTCTGATGAGGGTATGAGCGTCGCTCTCGGGGGCCAGATGAATTAATCTGCTGTCGGATGGGACGGGCTTTCCTCCCTGTAGACAGGCCAATTCATCGGGGAACGAGTCTCTCTGGGCTCGCTGCAGTAGAAGCAATTCTGCTTCCTCGTAGTTAGCTGCTGACATATCAGCGGGGGACTTGCACTCCGGGTGGTACCGCAGGAATGTTCTTTGTTGTGCACTCTCTATGGACGTGCAATCGTCTATGTTAGGGTCGGTGGAGGCTACGGTGCTCAATCCACAGAACACAGACTTCTTATTTTCCACCTCCTCTGGACTTGCTTCCCTCGGGATAGGCATGGGCCACTGTCCTTCCGGGAGTCTTAGGAATGCGGGGCCGTCACTGTAAGCATTGCGACGGGTGAGGTCATCCAGGGGGATCCCCCGGGTGATGACGTCAGCTGGGTTCTGTTTTGTATCAACGTAGCGCCACTCTGTTTCTCCGGTTAACTCTTCGGTTAAGTCTTGAATCTCGGTGACTCTGACTCCCACGAAGACTTTGTACTTGCATGAGTCCGATTGGATCCAGGCGAGTACTGTCGTGGAATCTGACCACAGGATTGTTCTAGACACCGGTATGGTGAGCTCACGTTGGATGAGCGTGGCTAGGTGCGCTCCGGCTAGGGCTGCGCAGAGCTCTAGACGTGGGATAGATTGTTGCTTGCGTGGGGCTATTCTCGAGCGGGCGAGGACAAATGCTGTGTAGATCTCTCCCCCCTTTTCTTGGGCCCGCAAGTAGGCTACTGATCCGTATGCGACCTCTGAGGCGTCACTGAAGACGTGTAAGTCCATTTTACATGTCTCTGGCCTCACCGTGGGTGGGAAGTAGCTTCGGCGCATATTAACGCCTGGGAGTGAGTGGAGCTCCATCTCCCACTCTCTCCAGGTGGATGCAAGGTGTGCGGGAATGGGGTCGTCCCAGCCCTGGTCCTTGTCCCACAATGCTCGTACAATCATTTTTGCCCTGGTGGTGTACGGTAGAATACATCCTAGCGGGTCATATTGTCGGGCGAGTGTTGTGTACACACTCCGTCTGGTGGTCGGCGCCGCCGCCGGCCTTCCCTGCTCCGTAGTCAGGGGCTTGTGTCTGTAGTGAAGCGAATCTGTTTTGAATCGCCACACCAATCCCAGGGTCATCTCCTGGGCTTCTCCCGGGATTGTAGCCATCCAGGTCTCGCTGCTGGCTGCCTTGTCCTCGGAGGAGAGGCTGCGCAGTACTTGCGGATCGCTGCTGGCCCACTGCCTGAGATCAAAGCCGCCTTTGATCAATGAGGCGCGGAGTTTAATCAGGAGAGCCTCGGCTTCTTCCTGGGTTGAAAGGCTTTGTAGACAGTTGTCTACGTAGAAGCTGTTCTTTACGCTGTGTCGGACCTCTTCGTCCGCTGCTGGGTCCTCTGCTACATGTTTCTGTAGTGCAAATGTAGCACAGCAGGGGCTGCACGTCGTTCCGAAGGGGAGGACTTCCCATTGGTAGATGGCTGGGTGCTCATCTCCTGGCTTCTCTCTCCATAGGAACCGTAACAGGGGCTTGTCCTCCTCTACTAATCTCACCTGCAGGAACATTCCTTTAATGTCCCCGCTGATGGCCACCTTTTCCTGGCGGAAGCGGAGTAGAACGCCGAGTAGGGAGGGGCCGAGTGTGGGACCGGGCAGTAACTCTTTATTCAGATTTTGGGATCCGATCTGGTAGCTGCAGTTAAATACTATGCGGTCTTTACCGTTGTGATGGACCTTGTGGTGAGGCACGTACCACGATTCAGTGGTCTGGTCAGCCTCTTTTATGTCCATCTTTGTGACGTGTCCCGCTGTGATGAGCTTCTCAATCTCAGCGCGGTATACACTCTCTTGGGCGGGGTTCTTGGCTAAGCGCCGCTCCGTGTTCAGCAGGTACCGTTCTGTGGCGTCTGTCTTGGCGTGGAAAGTAGGCATTCCTTCTCGCCGCAGGAGTGGCGTGGCGTATCTCAACACGCCGTTGACCGGGACTCTCTTGGTCCCTGTCTCGAGGAGGTGAATGGCGTAAATGTCATCTTTAGAGCGAATGTCTTTCTTTCCGTTCTTAAAGGGCATTTGTTCCAAGGTCCATAACCGCTCTACGTGTTGCAGGAGTGCGGTTTCTCCCTCTGTGACTCGGGAGTGGAGACATCTAGTGGCTGTACTTCGGTTGAGAGATTTGGCGAGCGGGCCTTGGAGAGTCCATCCCAAACGGGTCTCGACTGCTGCAGGACAGCCTCGGGGTCCGGTATGAACCCGGTCTATCGGGACAATGAGGTCTGCATGGTCGGAGCCTATCAACAGGGTCGGCATAGCATTGTCTATGAGCGGGATCGGTAACTTGCGCAGATGTGCATATTTCTCCATCAGCTTGGCGACGGGGTATGTGTACCGCGACAGTCCTATTTCTTGGCTGGTGAAAGCGTCTGTAATCTGGTACCGTCGCTCAGGCTGGCCGCTTGCTGCGATAGAGAATGAGACATTCTCGCCCTTTATCGTCTTCAAATCTCGTCTTATTGTCCGAATTGTCATTTGGGTTTCGCTTCCCCGCAGCCCTAGCTGGGCCGCAGCGGAGGCGAGCAGAAGGGTCTTCTCTGACCCGTCATCGAGGACGGCGTAAGTGTCCAGGACTTTATTCTGGTAGCTTAGTGTCACACGCACTACTTTTAGGAGTACTCGGGCTCCACTGCTGCTGGCGGGATCGATGTACATGACGCTCGCTTTGCTGCTGGATGGTGCGGGTGAAGGGCGCCGTCTGTTACTGTCGTGAAGTATGTCCAGATGGGCTCCATCGCACTTGGTGCACCTTTTCTTTAAGCGGCATTCGGCTGCCATGTGTGAGCGCGCACAGCGAAAGCAGCGCTTGTTGGACTTTATCCATTGACTTGCTTCCTCCGCGTTCAGCTTGGGGAAGGAGTCACATTGCGCTAGCCAGTGTTCTTTCTCACAGTAGGGGCACACTATCTTCCACTTCTCCGTTCTGGAGGGGGTACTGTGGCTCCTGCTGCTCGGTACTGACTCCGATTGGTGCATCACAGTCACCGATCTTCTTCCATCATTTAGTCGTCTGGTTCCTTCTCTGGAGCCAGGGGTGCTCCGTCCGAATGTATCTAGCCGTAGGCTGCTGACTTCTCTCGCCAGGAAGTCTGCTAGATCGAGGAGGTTCGGTTCGGGGCCATTCGGGTCTCGGTGGTCTCTCTGCCGCCTAAAACGCTCCTGTCGAGCGGGCGGCAGCTTCTCCAAGATCCTTTCCACATTTGAGTTGGCGTAAAGTTCATGCCTCCCCTTCTCTCTCTGCGCTCCCAACATCCCTACCAGGGACTGCACTCTGATGGACAGGTCGTCCAGTGCTCGATTGTCTATTGCTGGGGGTAAGCGGTCGATGTGTCGGATCTCCTGGATCACGTAATCCCATATGCGCCCATACCTCTGGTCCAATGCTACCAGCGCTGCTGTGTATGGGGTGGTGGAAGTCGCGTAGGCGAGCGCTATATTATGTGCGCGGGGTACCTTTAAGTGCTTCAGTAGGATGGCGTATTTGTGGCGTTCATCCAATACATCCACCAACATGGTCTCCAGACACATGCGGAGTTCTGTATACTGGGCCCGGTTCTCTTGGGTGAAGTCGGGTACCATAGGCGTGCCAATGTATGACGCTGACTGTGGATACATCGGCGAGCGTTGGGGGAGAGGCCTCCTAGGCGAGTCTCCTCCCGCTCCTTGGTATGGGCTGGTACCGGCAGTGTACCATGGCCCGCTTGTCCAGGTGCTGTTCCTCGGTGCGGGTCGTGCGTCGTGCTCACCCGGGTATAGAGTCGGGGGTCTGTAGCGCAGCTCCGCGGGAGTATAGCCTGGGCTGTACCGGACCTCCTGGTCCGGTAGAGTACTGTGCTGTCGTCGGGCGTGGTTCTCCTCCTCTTCCTCTTCGTCTTCAGTTAGGTCATCCAGTGCTTGTAGTCTCTGGTTTAGCCTCTCCACAGGATATGCTGCTCCTTCCCGGTTGCTAGGTCTCGCTTGGACCGGTGGGGGGAGGTGGTCTGTGGGGGGTATAGACCTCGTCTGTTGGTCAAGTTCAGGGTTGTTTACTCGGCTAGGGGATGCCGCCCTGGAGGTGTGTCTAGACGAGTTCCTGGAGCCTCTGGCGGAGGGAGAGGGTGTTGTCCGTCTGATCAGCTGTTCTATTAGTTGCGCTTGCTGTCTGTCGCGCTCTGCGTCCCGTAGAGCACCAGCAGCTGCTCGCTGGCTGTCTGCTCGGTCTCGGGCCACATTCTCTTCCCTCTGAATGCGTCTTATTTCTAGACGTATATGCTCTTCTTCGCTCCGCTGCTGGATCTGCAGTCGGTCGCGTTCAGCAGCGGCGTTCAGGCTGATGAGGAAGGCCTGCTGTAGGGTCCTCTCTGCCTCGCTGGGAGAAGGCGGTTGTATAGGGGAGCCTTCCCTCGGGGTACTCCTTGCGGAGCCTTGGAGCTCTATCTCCACGGTGCTCTCCCCGTCTTCTTCCGTGCCGAGTTCTCTCTCGGTAGCGTTGTATTCCTCCCGGGACTCATCGGGGACTACTTCTTCAGTACTGGCGGGGTGTGAAGTCATGTCTGGTTCCCACTGGTCCCCACCGTGAGCTTGGTCAGTTACATTAGAGCCCGTAGGGGCCTCTATGGTCGGGGTAGTCTGGGCGTTGGGGTTAGACATACTTTTACTTTCTAGTTTTACCGCGTTTACTGTTAGTAGAAGACTAGGTTGTTGACTGACAGCGTAAGCCTCTAAGTACTGAGGGAGCCGTCGTTCGCGCTGCGGGCGTTGGTTAGGAGGATCGTTTCGTGGAGTGTTCATCATAGGCCATTTCAATATTAATAACACTATATTAATATTACACTGATTACCCTCCGGCTCGAAGGACCAATTGTAACTGAGGGGTACAATTCCCTGACTGTATTACTAGATATGATACTTACTACCACTACCTTTGTACTTAATATTCGGCCACCCAGTACTCGGCATAAATATATTATGATGAACACTGTCACGTAGATGAAACGGATCCAACACAAATGTACGAATTAGAAATAGGTCTTTATTTCTACACAGCGATGGTGTGTAGAGCAAGCACTTAATCAAATCAATCACATTTATGAATGGGAATTAGTATGCACTTTTATGGCAAGAGTATTCGTCGGTATATCAATAGAGAATGTCCAATCTCTGAAGGCGCAGGTGGTACATATACGACCTGGAATAGTTAAGGAATAACAGCAATGATACTTTAATGATTATAGACTGGATACACTAGGGGGGGTTAATCCGGTCGCTTGTAAGCCGACAGGAGTAGGAAGGGGGGGGGGTAGAGTCCGGCTGCCTCATCCGGCCAAGGGTATCCCAGGTGAACCCACTGTAGTGCCGTTCAATGCGCCGGCGATCCTTGGACCGCAGATGAAAGCAGATGGACCCTTTGTGGGCCGGCGTCCTCCGGTCCACGGAGGAGAGACGTGAAGCGACCTCGTCTTGCAGAGCGTCTCCTCACCTTGCGTCCTCTCCAGGGGGGGGGGGTTCCAACACACGGCAGTGTCGGGGGTCTTTATCCATGGAATAATCAACGTATACAAAGCATAATCCGTGCCTGGGAAGGCGGGCTGTCGTCGGTAGAATAATCCGGTATACAGGTCCACTCGCTCGTCGGCTCTGGGGCTCCTCGGGTGCAATCTCACATGGGGTCGATCATCCTGGATAAGCAGCCAGTTTTCTGCCCGAAACGATGGGGTGCTGACTACGGTAGTATTCTCACCGCACGAAGCACTATATATTAACAGACTATTATTAGCTTAATAGACTACGTCCAACTCGACGATATAGTGCCAAATATGACTATTCAAATATTAATATACACGATGTCTCAATACCGATGGTAGGCCGAACTTGGCCTTACTCCCACACGTGGCGTCGCGGGGAGGCTTTACGTCTGTGACTCTATTGTAGGGTAAGAAACTGGACTGAAAAGGAAGTCCTACTTTAGTAGCGCAGTATATATACGCACTATGAACAAATAGTCCCATTAGTGGTGCGGTAGCCAGATTCCTACGCGGAACTAGGACTTGTTCGTACATGTTGAGCGGTACGTTTGAACTGGGTCTGGGGGGTATGGCAGCCTGGCACCAAGGTCTCGACCAATAGTCGAGACCATTATGGGATGTTCAGTAGGCTAGAATGGATATTCAATGCATATTGTACAAGGAATATACAAGGGATATCAAGGAATATTAGAGAATATACAAATACAATTAAATATATATATATAATAAATATACATATTCGGTTTAATCTGGCCCTTCACAACATATGGTCTTGTCAATAATCCAATGTACAGTGTTGTTTGTACAGTTGTACAGTATCCCCCACCCACCCCTCCTACCCCCCCCCCCACTCCTACCCCCCCCCCCCCCCCCCCCCCCCACCCAACCACCTCCAATGTACAGTCCTCCCCCACCCCCACCTACCCAATCCAATGTACAGTTTCTACGCCTAATGTATATACTCTTTTCTTTCTGGACTCTTTTTGTATCACAAACAGTACTGTAATTGCAAATCTGGTATGTCATAAATGTATAGATGTAGCAGTACTGTCTATCTGTATGTCAAATATATGTTACGATGAATTGAAAATGGGGGACCCTGATGTAAACAAGACGAAAGTCTTTCTCTGGTCTGCATCCCCTTAACAATTGTATGTATTGAGCCGTACTGTACTGTACCCATTCTGCAATCTGTTAATAAAGTTTTCATTCATTCATTCATTCAGATATCTGAGGAATTCATCAAAAACTCAAACAAGGAATGCAAAATCCAATTACTACAAATAGTTTTAGCCATGATTTTCATAATCCCAAACAGTTTTGGAACAAACTGAAAACTTTTCTCAATAAAACGGATAAAAAACTATAAAGCAGATACAAATCAATAATGACATTTTTTCTGATCCTCTACTCATATCCCAAGCATTCAATAAACACTTCTCCTCTATCTGTAGTTCCCAATGCACAGACTCCTATGTTACAGCTGGTTCCCCTAATTTAAGTGCTCATAATGGTTCGTTTTCTTTTAAGAAAATTCTGCCTACTGATGTTTACTATGCAATATGTGAACTAAAAGAGAGTTGTGGTGCTGGTCCTGATGGTCTTGAAGCCAAATTGATCAAACTTGCTGCTCACATATTAATGTATCCCCTTGCAGACTTGTTCAACTTATCTTTGTCTACCTCCTCATTCCCATCGATATGGAAATGTGCAAGAGTTACCCCATTTTTAAAGCTGGAGATCCATCAGATTTAAATAATTATCTACCTATTTTCATTATATGCACTATTGCGAAAATCTTTGAAAAACTTATTTTTAAACAATTATCAAAATACATTAACCTTGGCAACAATTTATCCCCCTTCCAATCAGGATTCAGACCTCATTACTCTACAACCACAGCTACATTAAAATTCACCAGTGATGTGCTTTTGTCCTTTGACAAAGGCCATCTTACTGGTGCAATATTCATTGATCTTTCCAAAGCGTTCGATATGGTTGATCACTACCTCCTCCTTGACAAACTGTACTCTATTGGTTTACACCGAAATGCCCTACTATGGTTTAGTGCTTATCTTCACAACAGGCGCCAGTGTGTTGTACTTCAAGGCTCTCAGTCAGAGTTTCTAACTGTTGAGAAAGGTGTTCCTCAGGGTTCCATATTGGGGCCACTTCTCTTCTCTATATTTATTAATGATCTGCCAGATATTTGTTCCCACTGTCAAGTCCAGCTCTATGCTGATGATACCGTTATTTATGTCTCTGATAAAAACATTAATCAAATTCAACATTTTCTACAGTCAGACTTCAATCTGGTCCAAAAATGGCTTAAAAACAACAAACTATTACTGAATAAGAGGAAGTCTTGTAGCATGCTGCTTGGCCACTCACGTAGTGGTGCAAGTTCCATTGACCTACAGATACATTTTGAAGACGGCTCCTATCTTGAAAAAGTGGATTCATTTAAATACCTCGGTATCACGATCGATCCAGAACTCTCATTCAAACTTCACATTGAACTTACCATTAAAAAAACATATGGCAGCTTGTGCTCACTTTATCCCTCAATCAATTGTTTCTCATTTGAAGTGAGGAAAAGAATAATCTCCCAAGTACTACTTCCCATTGTAGTATTATGCTGATATTGTATATCTGAACACCACAGACACTAATCTCAAACATCTCAATGTATTATATAACTCCCCATGTAGATTTGTGCTGAGGTGTCCATACAGAACACACCACTGCTCTCTGTATAGTTTTCTTGATTGGCTGCAGCCTAAGGCAAGAAGGCAACTTCACTGGTACCTATTCCTTTTTAAATGTGTTCACTTTAACTGTCCTTCTTACTTGAAACAGTCTCTGGAACCATATACATCACCATACCCGCTTAGACATTCACAACATCCCTATTTTACTGTTCCCAGAAGAATATTTTCTGAAGCTGGACGAAGGTCATTCCATTACAAAGCTCCATCTGACTGGAACAACCTTCCTCTTTCTCTCAGATCTGTTACCTCTCTTGGCCGCTTCAAGACTTCACTGTATTCACATCTCGAAACTACCTGTTCATGCTTTTAACACTGCTTGTACATACGTTTACTTCTGACTTTGAGATAGGTCATTGTACTGTATACTTGACTTCTTTGTTTAAAATGAGTTGGTGAATGGGGGTGTGGGTGGGAGAGGGTGAGCAAGCTATACAGTAACTGTATCTGTACATGTGTGTATTGTGTATTGTGTACTTGTACTGTATGTAATGTTTTATGTTTATGCATAGGACCCCCTCTAAAATGAGATGCTGCATCTCAAGGGGCTATCCTTTCAATAAATTCTGACCAAAAAAATGTCTGACCAAACTTGGAACGCTTGGAACACACTTGATGCATATTTTGTGCCATTTCATGTCAGGGACCCGACATAGGACTGAAATACTATGGAAATTGCGATCAGACAATTGGAATATTCATTTTGGGATACCTCCTAGTAAAGGTAAGGACTATATGACATAAATCCTACTTTGATCCAACAATGATTTCACATCAATCGCAACGATCATATGTAACATACTCCAAAACGTATGCCGTTGCTGACGATCAGAGCATCAAAAAACCTACCTATTATACCTTTGATTTTGAAATAGTAACTTTAGAAAAATTCACATAGCGCTCCATAATTCAGCTTTTCAGGAATTAGCCCGGAACACTCTGAAACTATACAATATTCACCACGGGATAACACGCGGACGTATACTCTTTTTTACATGTTGGATGAGAGATAGTGACTGTTAAATGAGCCATAGTATCGTCTCCATAGCTATAATATAGAATATAGATATAGCTCTGCAAACATCCTGACGGATCGTGAAAATAGGCAATGGAAAGCTGGCCCATTGACTACAGGATGAGGATAATAGCTGGCGCTCAAAGGGTTAAACACCTGCTATCAGAAGAATAGACAGTCAGAAAAAAAGTTTTTACTTTTACTTTTTAGTACTTAAGTACATTTAAAAGTAGAAACGTTTTGACTTTTACTCAAGTGTGTTTTTAGCCAGATACTCTGACTTTTACTTCAGTACGATTTTGAGACGGTACCCATACTTTCACTTAAGTATAATTTCTGGGTACTTTTTACACCCCTGCTGATGTCATCATGCTAGTTGCTGAACCCATGCGTCATGTGGCTGTCAGCCTAATGGATGGTTGCCACTCAAGTTAATCCAAAACTCAACTTGAATTCCAGATAGCGTTTCAATGACATCACTGAGTTTTCATCGACCTCTTGAACTCCCATCTCCCGGACATGGTTATACCTCGCTGCACCCGGCTGCACAGAGACCGTGTGCTTTTATGAACTGACATCCAGCCAGGCATGAATGTAAACCAACTGTGGCAGGGAGCTATTGATCTTTTGGTGCCAGGCAACACTGTACTCCTGTTTCCACGGTAATGAAATATAATCGTTCTTGAGAGTGGCAACTATGCCGCTCCCTCGTAGACAGACTTTAGACCTGGACCTTTTCCAACAGAGGCTTCGCACCACTGGAAGGTTTGTGTCGTTCTCTTTCTTCCAGCACATGAGAAATATATCAACAAAAACATCATAATTTGCTTATTATTATATCTTATTATTGGAGTAATATTTTATTCCTCCCTCTCATTTAAGGCACAAAAAAAAGTACCAAAATTGCCTTCTTCCATCCCCGTAATATCGCAAAGATTCGCCCCATTTTAACTTTGGCCAACGGCCAACACTGACACCCTAATTCATGCATTTGTCTCATCACGTCTAGATTACTGTAATGCGCTTTTTTCAGGCCTACCTAATTCAAGAGTCAACAATCTTCAACTTGTGCAAAATGCGGCTGCACGGATACTAACTAAAACTAGAAAATTGTATCATATCACACCAATTTTGTCCTCCCTACACTGGCTTCCCATTCAGGCCAGATCTGACTTTAAGTGCTACTCCTCACTTAAACATTTTTGAATGGGCTCGCACCGCTCTATCTATCCGATCTCATTTCACGATACTTGCCCGCTTGTGCTCTGCTCGGGGTGGGTCAAAAATATATCAGATATGAATTTCAAAGATACCGCGCGTACAATATGGGTTTAACACAGCTTTACAGTGGGGTCTGGAAGCTCGGAGTTGCTAATAAACAGTTTAAATCAATGTTACAAAACGAGTGGTACTTACAGAGCGAGCCGTCTATTTCCGCCATTGGTGTCACCGCCAAATGCCTGGTGCGCATGCGCGGTGACACCAATGGCGTTTTGTAACAATGTAACAATGATTTAAACTGTTTATTTGCAACTCCGAGCTTCCAGACCCCACTGTAAAGCTGTGTTAAACCCATATTGTACGCTGGGTATCTTTGAAATTCATATCTGATATATTTTTGACCCACCCCGAGCCCCCCGATCACGCTTGGTAGTTTCTTTTTAGCCTGGTCGCGGCGTAGCTGAGAGTGACTGTGGATTCACTCTGTGCATCACAGTCACGAAAGGGGCTAGGTTGAACATGATTTGTGGAACTCCCTCTGGTGTTGTGGTCGTGGAATTCACTGACCTTTGGGAAGTATTTTGACATGTACATGGGTATCTTAGTGGTGTATCTTGTAGACCAGGCCCATTGCAAGCTTCATTGTACTTTAGTAAATAACCCCATGTAGTGTCCCACTATTGTCCTATGTGCTATATTGTACTTGCTACTCTATCCGTGTATTGGCCTGACTTCGACAATAACGTCCTTCTGTTTATTATGTTTGCTTTTTTACATTTTACATTTATGTTGGGAGGGATTCTGGTCTATAATATTGTATAATATTGTGGAATATGCTGTATGGAAGGCGCTATGATCGATGCAATGCCATGAACTACAATACCAGCCCAAAATGTGACCTGTCTCCACCACCCGTTATACACAGGGTCACCTGATGATACTCCATGAACTCAATAACCAGCTTGATTAGTGAGAGACCCAGTCACCCAAGAAGATGAACACTGAACTCTCCACACACAAGCACACATGAGCACACACACAACACACACACTGTACACGCTCACACAGTAGCAGCCACTTTAACATGAGCAAGCACACACTCATGCTGCACACGCTCACACTTATGGCCACTAAGGAAAGGTCACTTTAAAAATAGTATAGTATAACCGGAGACTGTATAAATGAGCATGTACAGAAAGACACTACCAAAGGACCTAGCATGTCCTCCCTGCTCTGTAAATAACTTATGTACATATACCGATATGCCCTAATATGTTACTTGTTTATTGCACAATGTTACTTGTTTATTGCACAATGTTGATTCTATTATATGTTATTTGTACATCGTTGCGGGCAA